>NW_015662942.1:941286-992952 GCF_001515625.1 Sinocyclocheilus rhinocerous
AACATGCGATTTATTTCTCAGCTGTTTACCTTCACAGACATAACCGACTGTTTTCGTAACTCATGTGTTTTTAATGTAAACTTGTGTGTGAATGAGAACTTAGTTTAGTACTCACATGCTGTGACAGCCGCTTTCTGTCCGTGTGCTTCGGATGTGTGCTCTCAGAAAACCTTATATCTGAAGTTTAAACTAATATGGTTTAAAACGCATGATTTCAGCGCGATAAACATGATCATCAGAACCAAAACAGATGTTTTTTAGCAGGTACGCGCTCTAATGGCGTAGCTCTATTCTGGAAAAGGGGGCGGGGAGCAGCAGCTCATTTGCATTTAAAGAGACAGGCACGAAAAACAGCGTGTGTGTTTCTGCACTCAAAATAGGCATTTTCAAAATGATATAATAAATGATCTGTGGAGTATTTTGAGCTGAAACTTTACAGACACATTCTGGGGACACCAGAGATTTATATTACATATTGTAAAAAGGGGCATAATATGTCTCCTTTAAGTAATTAAAAGTAATGTTGCACCTCTTCTTACCAAGATGCATGATTTGAGGCGTAATTCATACCTGTATTAGTGTGATGTACTCCAAACTTTAATATGTTAAATTTAATGGATTGATTTGTTTAGGTAGTTTGTTCATTGAATAGTTCATGTAAACAAATTTGTTAAAATAAGTGATTCATCAAGCACTGTAGTATTATGAAGTTCAATTCATTTCATTTTAATCGGTTCATTCAGATGGCTCATTCAAAATCTGACAAACATAATCTCATAAAATTTGCTTGTCCTGCTCAAATTATACTTTTTTATACACTATTTCGCTAGCATGCATGCACCATTAATAGTAAATAAACAGCCAATGCCTCTATCAAAAAATCTTTTAACTGAAAGATGGAACTTTCTTTCATTTAGTCACCATATTGCTAGTTTTTCTATGCAGTTACTAGGGTGTTCAAGGTGGTTACTATGTGGCCAAAAGAGTAAAACTCTTTATGGCTGCATTTACACTGCAGGTCTTGATGCCCAGTTCTGATTTGTTGACTATATCCGATTTTTTTGACGACCACCTTCATCTTCATTTAAAAGTGACCGATATCTACATTTACATTATACGCTTGGTAAAACAACCCAAGGTAGACCTGAGTTGACATCATTCACCACTGTCGTTTTTTTCAATGATGTACAACTTTGACAGGGAATATTCCGATCTGGCCACTCACATGGTAGATGCAAATGCACGATTCATATTTCCGCATATGAATTTTGACCTGAAACCAATCTGAGAATATCAGAATCCATGTACTTTTTTTTCCTGCTTACACATTTGTGGGTCATATCCGACCTGTGCCATGTTGTAAAAAAAACTGCTGCTGCAATTAGTTATAACAACTCAACATGTGTTGTGATAATTGAAATATCCAATTTAACCAAACTAAAGTTAACTAAACCTATCATTAAGTCAAGAACAAACACTTTTTAAGTTGAAACAATGATTACTTACATATTCTAATGTTGTATTTTAAGTTGTGATAACTAATCGCAGTAATCTTTTTTTTATGCAATTGTATTGTATTGCAAAGTAATATTACAGATTTTCTCAAATTGAGACATCATTCATATCTGTTTTAGTGCGGTATACTCCAAAGTTGAATAATAATAGTGATGCTTGCAACACCACTAACACATAAACTTCCAAATAGCTTCTTCTACATATTATTGTTTTTCCCTCCCTGACTAAGTCTCTCTATTTCTATTCAGCCACCCTGCAGTCCCTCAGGCTTCCCCAATCGAAAGAGAAAGATGATTATCTGTTATCTGCCATGTTTTGACGGGAGATTATGCTAAAGATTTACGATTGCTGAAAAGACAATGCTGAACACCTCATTCTCAAATGGCAAAAGAGTGTTGAAAACAAACATACAGACCACAGATAACTGCTCACTTTAGCAACAGAGGGACAGCGTTCCTGGCGTTTGAAGCAAAGGTTCACAGAGACTGTTCATTACAGCATCAGCACAAACAGTAAAACGACTCTCATTTTTATCAACATGAAGCATGTATTTTCACGTATGACTGCAGCCTTATTAAAATTCTTGGCAATAGTTCATCGGGTTGGGCCAAGACGCTTCCACAAAAGTGCCAAACTAAGAATCTGAAATTAAACTGACAGGCTTTGTAATTGAAGTCAATTGTGGTTATATGCCATATGTTTTATGATGTTTTCAGACTGACTGTAAGGCTTTGATTTTCTGTGATGATGATGATGATGATGATAGTTGTGATTATTACACAATGTTATAAAGATATAGGCTATCATTTGATTTTTATTTCATCTAATCACTGGGCCACACAGAATGTGTGCTTCCAAGTTATACATCTGTGTATTTGCTCAGTAATTTGGCTAATGTGATTGTGCTTTTTGCTATCAATAAATGGGTCATTGACATGACCCTCATTTTTTATTGCCTGTATCTATTAATGTGTTCAAAAACTGATATAAAAACGCAGTTCACACATTCATGACTTGAATATGCCTCTTCTATGATTAACATGCTTTAATTTTTGAAACAAATTAATTTAGATAACTTTTGGGGACATAAAATAAAAAATGTCAGGGTAAGACAAAACAAATGCATCAATTTAATAAAAAGAAAGAGCCATTAACACACAAAAAAAGATTTGTAAAGATATCATATGTACAAGGTGGAAAAACTAGAAACTCCACATTTACAAGATTTTATATCACTAACCCAAGTATGATACTCCTCAAAACTCTTTTTAACACATTTTACTATTTCTCCCCCAAAAAATGCAAACAAAATCCAGCTGCATGCTAATCACCAACAATTCATAAAAATGACAGCGGGAAACCAGGCCAGACAGATGTAGATGTTTAATTTTTGTCAACACAGACATCTCTTTATATGTGTGGTTAGACTAGCTTGGTTTTAGGTGTGTCTAAATGCGTATGTGGTTTCAAGCAAATAACTGTTCAGGTATGACAGTAAGAATTGAATAGGTAATAGGTCACAGACCAGAGACGTGTGTAAGAGTTCGATGGGTAATGTCTGTAAATGTGGTTAATGTAGGTAAATATGGAGTGGTTTGTTGAAGACCCACATGAATCCCATGGTGTGGTCGTATAACCACTGACATACTTCATTCAGCAGTCACCTGATGCAGAATTACGCCAAGGACCGTTCCAATAAACACAACTATGATAACAATTCTCAGCGCTGGAATGTCTAGTTAAGCCCTGGTTAAGCAGATCTAATCAACACTTTGCATTCAACTGAGCCACCGCTGGCATATCAAGTCTAATAAAAGTGAATTCCACCCTTTAAAACAATGAACAGGAAGGAAATCTGCGCCAATGAGTTTAGCTAAATGAATAATAGCATCTGACCAGACAGGTCGAAAAATAAATATTCATGCACGGGTAATAAAATATAACCAATAATAACTGGATGGCTATCATTGTCATCAACATACATTTTCACTATAATATCAGATACTTTTGAGGAAAACTTGAAGGAAACTTAAGCTATAGTAAAAGAAGATGTTTTTTTATTAGCTTTTAGTGTTTATTTCTATTGATTTTTTTTATTTATTTATTAATTTATTTTTTATTTAGTTATTTTAGTACATCAAGTTAAACTAATGAGAAGGAGAAATGCTGCCTTGGCAAGCTTATTTTTATTTATTTATTTTATTTATTCATTTATTTTCCAATTTTATGTTATTTTATGGTTTAGTTTTAGTTAACTATAATAACCCATGTCTACATTATGTTAATATGACTCTACTGGATGGCTGTTTGTTGGTTTTACCAGTATGATTAATGAAAGATAGACAGTACATACCTTTTTATGAATATTTCGCAAACTACTCATGACCACATGAGGGATGGATGGTTTGAAGACCAGTTTTCTTTTCTATGTTGATGTATTTCCCAAACTAGGAGCATGGGTGAAACATAATAGCCATCAAAACATGACTTGCTACTTGCTATTGCTAATGAGTGGCAGGTGGTATTAGTGGGAGGGATCTTCTCAGTCTAAAGAACATTTGATTGGACAAAATGTATATATGGCTTTAGTTGGTCCATTGTTGGTCCCAGTTAAAGACTGGATTTGAAGTATATAAATATTGGATTTGAAATGTAAAGTGTATTGTAGGCCTATATATAAGAATATTGTATATCTGCTACAATTGTATTTGTCATGTTTCAGGACACCAGCTTATACAAAGCTAATAGGCTAACTTGGATTAACAGCAACAAAATATTTTAAATTCATATGGTCTTTAAGTCAGACTAGTAGTGTCACAAGACAAATTTGGCACGTCAAAAAATGGAAGTAAGCACTCATGAAAACTATTTGGCAGTCCAAAACCTTTTTTCCTGGTAGTTAGTGGAGTTCCCCTTTAGGCTCTTGTTTACACATAATTGATCCCCTTTTTTAGCATAATAATGAGAGGATTGTCTTCCAACAGAGGCATTATTTGGATGATGAGATTGTGTTAAGATGGTCTAGAGTTAAAACATGTTTGAGCTTATATTTAGACTGCAGGGTCAAATCTCAAGGAAGTCAAACACAGGTTAGATGTTCAAACATACAGCTGTCATAATAAAAGTTATGTCAACTGCAGGTAACCGCCTCTCAGGTGCTTGTTCCCATGGCAACTACAATGTTTACAAACACATACTCATTTTTTTTTCTGTTAACCTGGAAAAAGAGCTTGACTTCATACTATTTCAGTCATATTGAGTGGGTTAACCAAACACTGGAAGATGACCAAAATGTCCCATGTTGGGTTGCAAAGCAATGTTTGTTTGTTTTTTTATTTGGATGTATTTTTGGCCTATCTGCCTACCACTGCTTATATATATATATATATATATATATATATTAATACCATTCATAGAATTCAGTATATGGCATACATTTTAATTAAATTGACACAGCTGCAAAACGGGCTCAATAGCATGGATTTAACACTCCAATCTTGGTTATTTGCTGTCCCAAGTTATAAACTATACTTCGCCAGTTCACTAAGAGTTGAGACAAATTACTAAATAATAAAAAACATTATTAAAGATGTATGTCCCTGCTGAGGGAAAAAAACTGCTGAAACCAGCCTAAGCTGGTTGGTTGGATTTAACTGGTTTTCCAGTCTGGATATAGCTGGCTTGCAGGCTGGTTTTAGAGGGGTTTTGGCCCGCTTCTTTAGCTGATCAGGCTGAGAAACCAGTTAAAACTAGCTCAGCCAGTCTGGGAGACCAGCTAAAACCAGCAACTTCCAGCTTAAACCAGCTAAGACAAGCCAACAGCTTAGGCTGGTTTTAGCTGGTTTTTAGTGCCTAGAATATAATCAGTTGTCATATATTTTTCAATATTAGCATTGTTATACACTTCAACTCACTAGACTAAGAATATAATCAGTTGTCATATATTTTTCAATATTAGCATTGTTATACACTTCAACTCACTAGACTAAGAATATAATCAGTTGTCATATATTTTTCAATATTAGCATTGTTATACACTTCAACTCACTAGACTATCAATAAACAGTAAAAAAAAATAATAAATAATAATAATAATAATTCAATTCATCAAAAAAAAGCTAGTTAGCTAGCTAATGTCAGCAACTGCTGTCAATAGACAAAGCTGACATTTGACCAAAAAAAATAAAAAATACTTAGTCTGTACATAATCTAATCATGCCATCATTATTCCCTGCTCACTGCATCATTTGACTCAGAAGTGTCAAACCAAAGTCACCACAAAAGCTTCATGTCAAAAAAAAAACAAATGTGTGCTTGCTTTTTCTGCAGTGTCATGATATTTTGTCTACTGGGGATCCTGTCGTTTGCATGTTAACGTGACGTAACTAGTTTAATTGACAGCACTTAAAACTAATGGAACATACCTTAAAGGATGTGTATTTGGACCAAAAATGTTTCATCTTTCTTTAGGGACAGTTTAAATATCTGCTTAATAGTAATTAGCATATAGCTAATTCAAGATCACCCATATTCCATATTGAGTTACAGTTACAGATCACAGTGTTAATGCACAAAATGCCACAAGTATGAGAGACGTGATTTAAATATAGAAAAAGAGTTATATTGGTGAATAGAACAGCTAAAGTCAGTCCAGTAAACTGATGCGGTGACTGCCGTGTGGTGTAATCAAAACGGAAGCTAGCAAAATGAGATTACGATATGATTTTTGATAAGACCTGATGATTTAACACGCAAAAAGTGTTGCCTCAGACATTGCACTCTCAGACTCCTAGAAGCTCTAACTTCTCGTTCTCTCTTTCACTCACTCTCTCTCTCTCTCTATCTGCATTTTCATGTCTGGTTCATTATGGCCATTACAACAGTAATGAGCAGTAAAGGGCAGCAAAGGGCAGCGAGACATTCCAACACGTTCATATTTGCAAAACCGAATGCAAGTGTTTTACGCTAACAGAAAACAGTTTTTCATACACTGTAGGAGTGGAAAGTTTCGTTTTGTAAGTAGTACAAAAGTAGTCGTTTTGTAGTTAAGTGAACGTGAGCGTGTAAATACGTTTTCATCTGCTCTCTACTATATGTGTAAGTGTGGGTCCTTAGCGTCCCTGTGGTCTGGGGTCAGTTCCTCTTTTTTAGGACTTCGCAGAGAAAGTTTCTTAGCATGCCAATGTGCCATCAGCACAAGCTGCATGCAAATGTATGAAACCACAACAGCAACTAAAAACAAAACAGCTTCTCTATATTCACTTTGTTAAGAAATAGAAACATGCAAATGAATCATGCAGTGTTGGGTGACAACTGCTCTGTGTTCAATTTAGCATGATGCTAATATAAAACAAACCTTTGTGTTTGTTTTCTACGTTCACCTGCAGGATTGGAAATCTTAACCCTGATGAAATGTTTTTGCCGTCATGCGAGTAATGCGTAATAAGTATTAGCCTCGGTTAATGATGAATGTTTCTTTGAACTTAGTACTCTATCTTTAATAGATTTCCCATGTTATGCTATCAAACATATGTATCGTTCATATTACATATAATCTTTAAGTTAACAGTTCTTCTACAAATTGAACGCTTTATAATCAAACAAAAGCCCTCAGGGCAGGTCCTTTCTTACGACCTATAAAAACTAATGGAGTGAAGACCATGGCTAGCTACAATGGAACAGTAAGCAATGACCCTGCAAACCCACAATGAACCACTGATCAAAGTCAGCTGAAAAAAAAAAGATTTCCTGCATGTGTAACGACTGCTTTTGAACATTTTTAATGTTCTTGCGTTGTCTCTTACTGATTTTGCAGACCAGATTTTGGCCTACAGTCTGGCCCCAAATTGCGAAATGTATTTCTTTTTAATTTTGTAGTATGTTGGATTATTCTGTTTCGGTTTTTGGTTTGTAAAACATGTAATGTCCAAAACTTTGTCAAGAGCCAAATTGCAGTGTACTTACCCTTGAGATGCCAACTTAAGCCTAATCGCACCACAGAAACGTTGAACCACTTTTTTGCAGACTTATTCGGTTCTTTTCTACATTTACTGTGTATTAGCAGCCACAGGCCGAGGGTATTTTCTGCTGTGGTACCTTTTACAATAGTCTACCCATAAGGCTATGTTTCTGTTGATGTCTTTAACTCTAAAACTAAAATTCAAATAGATTTCATTGCCAAATTCATCACTGGATTGCCTCATTCCTACAGTACAGTTTGCTTTTTCATTGAAATTCACAAATTTGAAATGATGTATTACATCTTTGATTATTCATGGATCAAACTTGTTATTATAAAATGCTGCTGTTCCAAGGTATTTTAAGCTTCTGTGTCTTCAAAACGTAAACCGATTTTTGCTTTCAACATAATTTGGACGGAAGGCTGACTTTCAATCTCCTGACTGCCAATACTCTTATTTGTGTCCTAACATGTTCAAAAAACATGTCTCATGTGACTAGCATGCTAACAGCAGTGTTGATGGAATGTCAAACTCACATTGGTAGCGTGAGGAGTTTGAGGCTGTGTAGAGTCCTTCACAACATGTCTGTTTATTTCTAGGCTTCCTGTTGGTATGTGGCCAACAGCATTCTGGGTAAATCTAGAGGTGTCCTTGTGGCTAGCGAAAGCCATGTGTCAGATATCACACATACACAGTCACATATACCCACAAAAACTCACTCTCGCATTCACACAGAAAGTCGTACGCAAACACTCACAAAAGCTTCCACCGTTGCGTCCTCTTATGATGTCAACAGAGATTAAACTAGTTTATTATTTTTAAAGAGGGAAAAAAAATTAACAAAAAGCAAGTCTTTTTTTACACTAGTGATTATTAAATTTGTACAACCATTCAGTCTGCATTACATAAAGAAATAATTCTACATCTTTGTTTCTTTCGTATTTTTGGTACTCTGAATTATACATACAAATAACAAATACAGGAACTTTTTTCACAATGCATATAACCTGGGCCCAAATAAGTCTTTCAGGTGTATACGTGAGTGTGTGTGTGTGTGTGTGTGTGTGTGTGCGTGTGTGTGTGTGTGTGTGTATGTGTGAACACAAACCAATTGCCCAAGACCTATAACACATCCAGAAGAGTAGCTGGAAGTCTGCGAGACAGACCTGACTATAAGTTTTAATGCATTACACGCCATTTCCTTTCTACTTTTCTTCTCCCTACATCTCGTCTCTTACTTTTCTGGGATAGAAATCGTGGCTGCGTCGCCACACCATTCCATCTTCCAGGTTTGAGTCGTACCCTTCTTATCATTAGCTGCCCACGGGCATTTCCTGACCTCGCCTTTTTTCGTTTTGCACTTTAAAAAGTCTTCATTAAATGTATTTCAGACAATTTTTTTACAAATATATGCAGTGTTCATCTCCTGTTGTCATTCACAGCTCGATTCCTCATGTCTCACAGGGGCAAAGAAGAGGAGATGCGTAGAAGAAGAAAAGGTGCGGGTTGGGGAATTAGAGGAGGTTTGTTTAAAGTCTCGTAATGTTTGTGCCTTGATGCCCACAGGAAAGATGGCATTTGTACACAAATGAAGGTTGACATCAGTGCGGGGCTTCATGATTGGAGGGGCGATGAAGAAAGTCATTGTCTTTTCTCTTTCATTCTCACTGTCTCTCCCTCATTATATAGGGTTCGAGGGGTTTAAGCGGGGCATACCGGAGAAGGGGTCTTGGGGGGAGCTTGTAGCTCAGACGGAGCATGTGAGAGAGCTGGTTCAAGGTCGGAGGGTTGCGGCGGGTGACAGGCTTCAAGGTTAATGGTGCTTTGAGACGTCCACCGTCGGGAGATTGGGCGGTCGGAGGTAGAAGGGCGCTCTAGCCCATCGCCGTCACCATACTGGAAGGGTGGTGAGGGATGAAGGGCAAGCTGGAGGAGGGGTGCATGGGGGTGGGCGTGGTCAACATGTGGCCGGAGTGCGAGAAGGGAGGGAACGAGGCCATGTGACGCGACAGAGCGGCCGGGCTGAAAGAACTGTTCTTTTCCATCAAGCTTTTGGAGAAATCATCCATGCTGTCATGGCACTTTTTGCTCTTCTTGGACTTGCTGGACATCTTCCTGTTCCGGGTCTGGATGCCCTCTTTCTTCATGGTGAGTGGTCGGTTGATCTGCGAGGAGAGAAGCGGCAGACATTAATAATGGCCACGGGACCATCGTGCTTACATAAGACAGGAGCATAATGGAAAAATGTCTTCATTTTTCATTGAATAACACATCCAGAGGAACACGTTATTGCTTTGAGATCGGTCCCTCATATTTCAGGAGACCTAAAACCAGTTATGTTTCTTTTAAGTATTAACTTAATCTCAGATGTTTCTCCTAAAAATCCTTATGAGTAATAAAAATACACACAAAGGAGACAATTGATAATGAGAGTTCATAATGAAATTTCTGACTATTTTGCAGAGTTTAGTAGATCAGAGCACATTTGAGACACTGCGAGATGTTTTTCTAAGAAAAACCATCTGAGAAACCTAAAGGGATTCATTTTACTCATGCCGTTCCAAAACTGTATGACTTTCTTTCTTCAAACACAAAAGACGAAATTTTTTAAAAATGTCTATACAATGAAAGTGTGGTTTTAGACCCCATTGACTTTCATTGTGAATCAAAATATTTTTATTTGTGGTCCATAAAAGAAACTGGACTGACAATATTTTTAGTTGACTTGTTCCTTTAAGCAAAAAGCCTTTTTTTCAAACTAATCTCTGTAATTGCCGTCTTGGAGAAACAGTTGAGATATTAAACAGATCTCATTTATGATTTCTCCTCCTTATGGGCATATTGGAAGCTGACACCCTTTTAAGTCACAGTTTTTAGGATTAGGATTTGGTTAAACAATGACGCTCACTTCACACACTCATAGCAATACTTGAGTGCTAGCATGTGTAATAGAGCTACACTATATCGCCGATATGTCCGTTTCTTTGTTTGAGCAAGCGTGTCTGTATGTACGAGTGTTTGTGTCGGGTCATATCAGGACTAGGCTGGATTTAGCCTCTGGAACCCTGACGCCAGGCATGGTCTTTCCAAAGAGAGAAACCCCAGACTCTGGCCAGCCGGGCTCAAGCGCAGTGGAACTGCCACATCCGTCTGCCAAAGCCTGCCACTTTCACCCCATAAGTGGACCGTCTCTTTCTCCCTCTCTGTCTTAAAACACTCTAGATGCTTTGTTCAAGAGCTATTAAGTGATACTAAGATGTATTCCTTTACAGGCGTTTGATTTGATTTTTAAGACTTTAATAAACAATGCACTTTCTACTTCTACCCAAAATTGTGGTTGTGCAAATTTGTAATTTTGAGTAATTTAGTCATTTCATTTAAGTATTTTCTAAATTTGTAACAATTTTCTTATTTGTTAACATCAAATTGGATTATATAAAAAACATATCTGCAAAAACTGTTCTCTAGATATCTGCATTGACGTCAGTTATCGGAAAACCCATATTGGCCAACCACTAATGTAAATGTGAGTGAATGTGCCAGTGTGTGTGTGTGTGTGTGTGTGAACTCACACCCCAAAGCAAAACTGTTCATTTAAAACATCTCCATTGGGCATCACAGAAAACACATGCTTATAGCCGTCGGCTATTAGAAACACTCTTAAACGTTATTCAGTTATGCTTTTTGGGGGTTTGAAATGACCACAAAGAAATTGAGAAGGAAACAGGTCAGAAGTCTAACCTTAGACTGACAGACATACAAATACAATCACAACTCAGTTCTTCTGACAAATCCCTGTCGGCTCAACGAGAGATGGGAGTGGTTGTGATAATGCCAACATGTGAGTTAGTGAAGAACCCTCTGGAGAGAGCTCAGCTTAATTTAGCATGCAAAATCTGGAATTTGATTCAAAGCAGGCCGACCTTAACAGAAAATAGGATGTACCAAAACAAACTAATTTTCCAATTACCCAAACTCTTGGTTGTTTCAAACGATAATAATGTTATTTGTTTCCCTGATAACCTAGGTCAGGTTTAGGGGATTTTTTTTTCTCGAGTTCTTACGAAAAACCAACATGGCAAAATGATTTAAAAGGGTGCGCTTGCGTGACTAGTAGGGCAATGTAACGAGTGTGGGGCCTCAAAGTGTGATGATACAGGATGCCAGAGCTGATTAGGTAGAATGAAAATGTTCCCCAGCATATGTTTAACATAGAAATACCACCAACTGAAGTGTAATTCAATAGTACAACAGTACTAGAAGTTTAGCTCTAGCATAATAGCCATAAAAATAAATAATAATATGAGGAAGAACAAGACGAATCCCTGCATGTAATTGACTCTAACGGCTTGAGACCATTGGGGAACGTTAAAACATTTCAGGTTCGCAGATTGGGTTAAGTTGGCCCTGGGGTGCGAAAATTACTATACTACTATAGAAGGGCCAGTTGGACAGGCTTCGGAATATGCAACAAATCTGAACTTTTTTTGATGGAAAAATAAAAATTAGACAGCTGGTGTGATCGATTATTATAATGGTCACTAAACAAAAATCCATAGTCATTTTTGAGTAGTCAATGCATGAACCTTGTTGTGAATGTTGTGAAAGAAAGAAAGAAAGAAAGAATGAAAGAAATGGCATGAACGCTGCCATCATGCAAAGAGAAGATAGAAAATATCTTACTAGATAAGTGTAAGACAGCTATGGAGCTTACATTGTGTAATTTGTAATAGAGGCCGCAGGCATTGCAGACGGGATCGCCGTTCGCATTTCTCCGCCACAGTGTCGTCGTGGTCGTTTGACAGTTTGCGCATGAGGTCCCCGCTCGTCTGGCAGCGGACTGATGGACATACACACACAGAGAAAGAACCACGGTTATTACACTCATAATATAATAACTTAAGATGATGATTGCATTCCTACAGTGTTAATGGCCCCCAACCCTCCTGTTTCCCGAAGCTGCAAATGGTTTTGAGCAATGCAGAAATATGTCAGAGAAAAAGAGATCTCCATAACACTGGTGCCTTAAACTCTAGGGTAAAAATAGTGCCTTGCACACATGCCATCTCAAACCTAAACATTTACAGAGGACATGAAAGCACTGGTTTAAATAGTGCCCATTAAAGCTGATGACATATTCCCATTAAATGATGGAGAAACAGCGGCTCTGCATGAAATGGATCCACGTTTAAACATCAACCTTCAGTTAGATATTAGCAATCTTTATTCACATCAATATGCTGCACTAAAATACCTTGCTCTAAATTAGCATGCATTGATTAAAAGCAGTTAGAATTATTAATTATAAGCAGTTACTCACATAATCAAATATAAATATAATATAAAACAAATATAAATAATAAGTCAAAAGTAAATAAAAAACAATAAGTAAAAAAGACAATGGGGAACAAGGGAAAACTCAAAAAAAGAAATGCAATGAATTTGTTGGGATCAGCAACATATTTTGAAATATGCCGAAAGAAAATTCATGCTGCGTTCTGGATTAATACAGAAATGTTGACGGCACGTACTGAAATGACAAATGATTCTTAACTGTGTCGTTTAATTCCGTTTAAAGCCAAATTGATAATCAAGAGCATGATTCATTGAAGCGTCACAGGGCGACGTTACTTATATTATGACTGGGCGTTTTTTCCCGATCGGACTCGTTTGTAAATTACAAAATACAGCTAAATTTTAGTGCCAAATAAATTCAATTCAAACACATTAGACGAAGAGAACAATATTTGTTCTATACGGGTAATTCTTTATTCGCGTTTTATTCGTCTTCGTGCTATTATTTTCTCTTTTTTCTAGACTACTTGAGCTTAGCGAAGATCAATCTGAAGTCGTGACTCGCTTCTCGTTCTCGCCTGTATGTTTAGACTGCTGGAGCGAGCGCTGTTGTTCGAGGAGTTTTATCAGCAGAGCTCAGATATCCGCCAGTCTTTTCCTTGGGAAGTCGGCTTTTCACATTAGAGAGGGAGAGAAGGCCAATGCCAAAATAGCAGCGCTCGGACTATTTCTCTGCGCCTCAAGAGCCTCGACTCTATCCAAAGCCCAAAGAGAGACGTGTCTCTGTGCTGCCAGGCCATTGAAAAACACAGAGTTTCTCCCTCTCTCTCTCTCTCATTTATTAAATCCCTGTGAAACAGTGTCCCTGATGAATGGCATGTTGTCAGAACTGAACCTAATTTCTCCAGACATATTTGACCTGTTGGAGCTGATCGCCTCCCACGCGTACTCATTTGAGATAAGCGCTCGTTTCACAACTCTTTGAAGTCTCTCCGTGACAAATTACGTTATGCTGACACGTAGACACAGTGTCAGCAATATTTGCGATAAAATAAAATTGTCTACGGATTTGTTTAGAGCGGGGGAAAAAATAGAAGAAAATTAAAATAAAATCTGATACATAAAATGGCATTATTATCATTATTGATGATAATAATAATAACTGCTATTGCTTAATCTTAAAGAAATGACACCTGCGCTTGGCGAGTCAATTTCTTGCAGCTAACACTTCTTCCTGGGTAGAAAAAGAGAAAGAGACAAGTGTCATTAATGCAGTGCAATAGAGCAACATACCAGCCTCCGCTTGGGCTTGATGAGGGGTCGGTTCTGTCCGTTCATCTTGTGGTACAGTCCGCAGGCGTTACACAAATAGTGACCGGTGCCATCCCTCCGCCACAGAGGAGTCGAGGTGGCCCCGCAGTTAACACATTCTCTACCCTCTGCGAACACAGACACACACACGCATGCACAACTGATTTTTTAGAACCATTAAAACACACTTGCATGCACACAACTACACAATCATCACAGGCCACGCCACTAGTGAACATACTAATCGCCCGTGGCCAGTCGCTTTGATACATGTTAAAATAGTAATTAGGCTACATATCAATATTATACACATAATATAAACAAAATATTTACTAATAATTGTTTTAATATTACAGACACATTGCACACATTAAAAAAATACAAATAATTAATTATTCATAAAACAAAAATATGAAAAGGCAGTATCAAAAATTCAAACAGGCTAAAGATTCGCATTGATCAGAAATAATGAATATGAAATGCATTAATAACATAGTATTATTATCTCTGCGAACACAGACACACACACGCATGCACAACTGATTTTTTAGAACCATTAAAACACACTTGCATGCACACAACTACACAATCATCACAGGCCACGCCACTAGTGAACATACTAATCGCCCGTGGCCAGTCGCTTTGATACATGTTAAAATAGTAATTAGGCTACATATAAATATTATACACATAATATAAACAAAATATTTACTAATAATTGTTTTAATATTACAGACACATTGCACACATTAAAAAAATACAAATAATTAATTATTCATAAAACAAAAATATGAAAAGGCAATATCAAAAATTCAAACAGGCTAAAGATTCGCATTGATCAGAAATAATGAATATGAAATGCATTAATAACATAGTATTATTATTGTTATTATTATTAATGCATTACCACATTAAAAAAAAGCATTATCTAATATGACATCACTAAGCTTAACTCTTCAATCGTCAAATATGACATCATCTGATAAGATCTACAAATAACAGCGGTTATATAGGCAATGCTGTGAAAATGTACACATGGATAGGTCTTAACAAACGTATCATAGGCTCCAAACAACGATGTCTTGAAAATACTGCATTATTTATTAGAAGAGGGGATCGCAAATAGCTGGATAAAGCGGCATGACTCGATTTCCAAAGAAACAACCTCCCGCTTCATTAAACCATGTGACTACGAATAATTATTTATGATATTTTAAAGTAGATTTTAGCATCTAAGGCTGAAATGATGTTAAATTGATTCAGCAACGGTAAGTGAAAGCGTCGGTCTAATCACCTCAACTGTAACCCGCGCTCTTTACGTAATTAAAACACCGTAGCGTTTGATTGGCATTCTTTCCGTTTGACTGACAGGTGAAGGGCGCGCGCTTCACATGTTCAGTGACCCACGCCTCCGGTCGCTCGCTGAGACGAAAAACAAGCTCGCCGTGCAAGCCCCCTGTACCCGGCAGCATTTCTGCCCTCATGTGTGGAGGCAACGAGTCTCTTTGTGCTTCTACTTACTGCCCCAAAAACCACAGAGCTCGCGAGCACATCACCTCAGACAGTGACACACACAAGTGCGTAAAAGAGCGTTCTGCTGCATCTTTAGAAAATCGCGCAGCATACAGCTTTGGTTCAAAATAAAACCTAAAAAGAACGACACTAGAACTTTAGTGGTAGTGCTACGATATAGTTTATGCTTATTGTGCAAACTATGTAGCTATTCCAAATAAAACAGCAAACGAATTAAATAGCAATGATATTTATAAAAAATACAATAAAAAATAAACCTTAATAAAAAAAATAGTAACACAGGTTAAAACGATTTCGAGAGAGCAGAATAGATATTTTCTCTCATTATCATAAAATCAATCGTTATGAATAGACCATGGCTTAAAAATCGTCCGTTCGCTAATCGCATTTAAAAAGCTGGTTGACCTTTTGAAATCATTTTCTCTGTGTGTTTGGATAAGACTCTGTCTGTGCATGTCGGCCGTGCATTGCGCCAGCTCATTCGTTATTCCGAGCGATCCGCGGCGCATCCGGACTCTATCAAAGTTTCTGCGCAAAGTAAGCAATGCAACTGTCGCGTGCAGCAGTCTGAATATAATTGGATTAGTTTAAACATATAAACGCGCGAGAGACGGGGCCGTGCACTGCGAGGCACAAGAGGAGCAAGAGATGAGAGAGAAAACACACACACACACACACACACATCTACATCCGGAAAACCCTAGCGCTCCGCTTTAAACGTGTAGACTCATCTGCATATGCTGAGCGACGTTTAATAAATCAGGGAAGCTAATTCCGCTTTGTAACTTGACGACATTAGATATAATATTCTTCAAAGCGGAATATAATAACGGAATATTGCAAGGCAGGCGTGTTAACAAATCTCTAATTTCTGTCAAATAAAAAGTCTATTGCGGATTGATCATTTAGACTGATACCACAACAACAACAAAATGAGATTATTGCATCATAAATTAATCAAGCGAACGGGATTATATAATAGCTCAAATTAATCATATTAATTTCCAATATGTTTAATTATTAATAGTTTTTTTTTAATAAATATATGGTGCTTTATTTTATTTAACCTTATCTTGCTGTAATATCTTTAATCATTGTATATTCCTTTGTATTTTAAGGAGTGGAGCCATTGATGCACTTTGAATAAGGGAGGTGGACTGTGCCCAAATTTGATAGCCAAGCCTTGGCACAGACCAAAAAAAAAAAAAAGTCCAGGAACAAATCAATAGGCTGGGAATTGGCTAACCTGGGAGGCTGTTTTTGAGGAAAACGAGAAGAATGGCAAGTGCACAATAATAGAGCTTTTTAGAGGAAAATCTACCCAAAAAAAAAAAAAGTCCAGGAACAAATCAATAGTCTGGGAATTGGCTAACCTGGGAGGCTGTTTTTGAGGAAAACGAGAAGAATGGCAAGTGCACAATAATAGAGCTTTTTAGAGGAAAATCTACTGTTGAATGATCTTACTATGATTATGTTAGTAAAAATCAAAGGGTAGTAAAGCGCACGCCTACCTGAACAGGACCTTGTTTTTGGTCTCGTTTTGGAACCATAACTAGAAGAGGACCCACCTATCAGGCTACTTGGTGGGAAGAGCCCCGGCCCATAATCGGACACATAGGATGGGTAAGTGGCGATGGGGTGGTGCGCGGAGGGCGCGCCCGGTCCGATAGAGGCCATGCTCCGACAATGAGCCGAATCCAGCTTCATGCTTTCGGCCAGAGACACCTGGTACTTAATGCACTCTTTGTCCTCCTGCCGTACAGATAAGCCCGAGCCTGACGTAGAAATCGCGGGGTCAGGGGACACATCTTTTGGTGGAGTGGGGGGAAAGGTGAAGAGGTGTGGGCTGGAGTGGCCAGCGGACAGCGAGGAGGAGGAGGCTGGGGGGTAGACGGACAGAGGCCCAGGGGAACTGTGATGCAGGGAAGTCTTGGGGAAATGCCCAAGGTTCCAGGGAGAGGTACTGTGGTGAGGGCCGATAGGTTTACTTCCATCGAGCCAAGGAAGAGAGCCGTGCAGCAATGATGGGCGACACACCTGAGTACCTGCTGAAACAAAAGACGAGCCTGCTGTTAGGACAGGACGAGGTGGGGCTGTGGGATTTGTCACATTAAGGAGGCAAAAAATGACATCTCAACGATTAGAAAAAGCACGATGTGTTTTGTAAACACGGTCGTTAAACGTCACAATTATGTGTGTATAATAAACGACAGAATTAAAGAAAGGTGAATAATAATAACACGTATAAATATACATTTAAAATTACATGCAAAAAAAAATCGGTCAGGATATGTTTACACTTTGTTTGGTATGATACGTTTTTACATGTATTTCACGCATATCTGGTATTTTATGCGCTGAAACCCTTTTAGCAACGTTTTTTTTATGGCATGAAAGAACTAGTGCAACTTGACGAAATGAGTAAAACTGTGAAACTGCACGTAAAGGCCTACATTACTCTGAGAGGCTTTCGATGGCGCTGGGAAGGGTCGCAATTAACAGCCCTCGAGAGTTTCTCTCTTTCAAAAGACTTTCGATACCCACCAGTATCTATTGATGCTGCGCGGATTTTGAAAGTTTTGATATGTCTAGAGATGGGGCAATTCAAAAGAGAAACAAGGTCACGCTTTGCCCCATTCCGCTCAGGAAGTCATGTCAATAAATTAAAGCAATTGTTCTTCCGCATTAAAATTCAAGTACCTAGTACAGGAAAAATTCGCTTCGTTATTTAGAGAACGACTTTTAAATCATTAAATCATCAAATCATTCACCTGAATCCCAGCCAACTAGTGTTAATAGAAATATTTTTACTGTAATATATTATAACATCGTTCTACCAACATAATAAATATATTTTCAACTAGCTATGTGTGTGTGTTTTCGAATAACGCTATTTTTGATCACATTAAAATTGAATTAAACGGTTTTCTAAAATGAAATGAATGCATTGCATTATCCAATATTATATAATTATTGTATACCCTAAAAAGCCATTTAACCATAGAATACTAGAAAGATGTGAAACCAGTGACACACCACTTCAGGTAAGCCACACGTAAACTACAGTTGCATTTTCAGTACAATCCTAAGAGCAGTTTCTCTCTTATTACACATTATTAATTTAGTCAGAATGGACATAAGAGGAATAATGTAAAATAATTTAGGGCTGATATACTTACCGTGAGGTGGCGGGTACCTCTGCACAGCCCGAACCGAGTTCCCGTAGTACGGGTGGTTGCTCTGTCCGTCGATATTAAACAATACATCCACATCTTCCGCGAGAGGATACTGCGACGGGTCCATGTAGGAGTGTCCCAGTCCTGGGTGGTGTGACTCGGGATGCTGGCCGTTAATGACCGGGTGATGGTGGGTCATCCAACGGGGTTGCTCCGGACTTACTTCCATCGTTTTTTTTTTTTTAACAAGCGTTCATACACACTCACCGAAACGTAGAACACGAAAGTTCAAAAAAGTCCAAACTCCTCCTTTGTTTAATCCACAGGTTCGTTCGTTTGTTTGTTTTGTTTTGTTTTTTACTTCCGATCACCTGAAATTGAACAAGACAAATTGTTTTTACAAAGTCCGTCCGTTCGTTTGTGTTCTTTCTGTCATTGGCAAATTGTCAGAAGCTCGTATAAACTGGATCCGTCCGTTCAATAAACGCGTATTAACTTGTGAAAGTCAAATGCATTTATACTAATGTTGGACATTAAGTCCAAACGCGCGTCAAGTTCCGCAAGTTTTTCTCTCAGTATAGTACTGTTGCGTTGCGTAGACTCAACAAGTGAGTTTGACGGTTCATGCCGAACCGGGTCGATCTGGATAAGTTTTCTGCCTTCTGACCGAGCACAAGTTTGATCAAATCTGTGTTTATGCGCAGTAGTAACCCTCTTCCCTTTTACTCTGTTTCCATCCCTCCCTCTATCTCTCTCGCTCTCTCTAGTGCTCACTCCCTCTGCCTCTGAATGCACTGCTCTCTGTGTTTTTTTACAGTGAAGGCATTCTTTCAGGATGGCGCCAGTCAGCTCAATGCTCGCAGACAGCTGTGGCGCGACGCAACTTAAGGAGGGTCTGTGGTGTCATCAGCAGGGGCGGGGCCCAACAGCCTGGATTAATTGAATAAAGTGGGCCAGGGAAAGATGACCAGAAGCTGCGCCCAATTCTGCTCCCCATTCATATACAAAATGGAGCATTTTTTTAGTAGAACGTGTAAATAATCAACACACATTATATATAAAACACAAGCACGCCAAATGTGTTTACGCAGCTTAAATACATTTAGGATACACTTTATTTTAAGGTGTTCTTGTTACAGTGTAATTATACATGTAAGTACTGAGTAATATTAATTAACAACAGGTAGCCTACTTACTGTAGAGTTCGATTTTGGTTTAGGGTTAGTTGCATATAATTGCATAATTCACTGTTATGACTGAAGTACGTAACAGACACTTTAAAATAAAGTGTAAGCTAAATTAATTTAGGCCTGAATCATAAAGAAAAAAAAAAACGTTGTTCATGAATCAAGTAGCAATTTGGATCAAAAGTAACTGAACGTCTGAAATAGAAACTTAAATGTGTTTTAAATCAAAAAGATTTCTTAAACAGATTTTTGGAATGAATTACGTGCTGAATAATTATTGTATTTATTAAGGTTGCTTAGTAAAATAAATAGGCCTACATAAACAAAAAATACAAATCTTGAAATATTAGTTGCTATGTCAAGGGCACCATCGTTCTGTGGCCTGCTGTCTTTTGTGTCTAAACGACTGTGTGTGTTATCAGTGGGAGCTCGTGTGGTGTGTGTGTGTGTGCTCTTTTAAATTGTGACAGTGCGTCCTCTCGCGGTGACAAGCACGTTTTTCTAATGGTTCCCTCTGCATGTTCAAACGAGGCTCTTAAACCCTGACTGCGACATATAGGCTAGTGGTGCGGTAAGACTACGGCCATACCTTCCTCTCTTCTCACATTTTAAACACAGACTTTCCCCGGCATCTTTAGTCGGTGTTCTTTATTCCTTGAAGGACACCAACCGAACGACAGCATCATTATTCATTTAAGGGGCCATTACTTGTAACGTGATGCAAATAGCTACATTAGCGTTTCAGAGCGCACGGGTAAAACTTTAACCCATAATATATAATGGGAACGTAGGCTATTTCTTCAGAGAGTGTGTGTTCAGACGCCACATTAAGGTACAGTGTCAGGTATTATTCGCTAGTATTGTACTTGGTTGCGTTGTAATAAAGGGGGGCTTGGCCCTTAGGGTGATATTTTGTCTGTAAAGCTCCGGTTTGGCCGGCCCGTCCCCACAGATTGACCAAATGTAATTGGTCTGCTCGTTTGATGCTCTGAAATGCGCTGAGATGATGGCCAGCCCTGCCGACGCCGCTGGACGTGACGTCAGTAAACAGGCAGGAAATATACTCTACGCATTGGATGTAAAATATGTGCTCTGCAAGCTTGCGTTTCTCTCGCGATAGTTATTTCTCTTTAGGTGTCCAGAAAACGATATGAAAACACCAGTGCTACTCAAATAGCTTAATGTGATTTCAAATGAATAATACAACTAGTAAGAATGATTTATATAGTAAATTATATAATAATAGCGATAATTTCCATTCCATCGTGGAGACTAACCTTTCATGTTCCTTTAAAAAATGGAATTGGTTGAAAATGCTGATTCAGGAAATGTGCATCTTCTCTCCCCCCGTACGAAGAGGAAAGCCTCTCCTTTCGCTGGTAAAGACCGAAGTTGGATGGAAAGTGTTGCACTGGCTCACTGTCATTGTCGAGCTGTCAGCGGACGCGTGTAATGATCCGCGCGAGCTATTATCCTGCGCGCGAGCGTACATTAGAGGTACTGGAAGGCAACACGCGACAGTAAAAATGAAATCCTGATTATGTGTTTTGTTTCTTGACTGAATGTCTTAAGCTTAGTGCGCGGGACATTGATGGAAACAGTCCCGAACACTAGAGACACGAGTTTGGAAGTATTCGAGGCGCTTCCCTCTCAAAGAATGCTGTCATTTATCATACTTCGGGATGTCAAAACAAAATATGGAACAGAATCCTATTATACAGCTATAACATGTTGTACAAGAAAAAGAGAAAAAAATAAATCGAATACATTGCAGTTCCGTATGTATATATATATATATATATATATGAGGGGGTGGGCTGTATGTTAAATCAGGCCCGTTCTTTTTAGCCGGGGCCACCAGGTTGATTCATAGACACTACAGTAAATCGGTGGTAGACAGCGATACTGTGTCAGGTTGAAGATTGGGTAGATAATTTGTGAATGATTATGTCAGGCTAGGCAGATTAAAATCAGGAGGTATCACACTTTTCAATGTGGGTGAGAACTTAAGACCCGGCCGTTTTATTTTAGTCTATCCTATAACAAGGGTTAGAAGATGTGCGCTGATAACACGCTTTGTTTATCGAGCACCATTTATCGACACATAAAACCTCTCCATAATAATTTTGGTGAAGTGGGTTTTTGAACGGGTGAACAAATGATAAAATCCGAAAGCAGGTCATGACGATGGAAGCTATCACAAACAATATGGTGCACAATAGTACTAATTAAAAAAACAAACAAATATTACATTTTCTATCGCAACTACTGTTGTTATTATTATTAGTGTTAGTAGGCTAGTAGTAGTAGCACTGTTGTTATCATTTTTGTGAATTATATAATACGCTCAATCAAAACAATTGTGCTAATTTTCATCCGCTTTCATTTTTGGTTGTTCGTGGAGGCAAGTGCGATTGTTATCTGTTCATCTCCTGCATGACTTGATTTTGTCATTTATGTATATATATACATATACATAAATATATAACTTGTATATATGGACCCTCCATACACAAGTTATACATGCGTAGGTTGTATGGCGATGAATGAATCAATTTTTAACGCAAGCCTCCATGACGTTTGTAGCGACCAGTTGAAGATGTGAGGAGATTTGATGAAAGGGTCGGCCTAGAGTGCCCAGGTAAAGCTGTCCAAACAGAGAGGGGTGAACCAGAGGACACACACTTCACCCCAGCTACCGAATGATGAAGACAGGGGAGGGGGTTCAGTCCATAGCGAAACATGAGCGCTTCACGCTTTTAAAGGCTTGTTCGTCACATTTATTTTTAAGCAACAAAACGTTTCTCTTCTCAGTTACCAGCTGTGGAAAATCACAGAGGAGCTCAGCTGTAAAAGCATAATGTTATAGTAAATTCTGCCCAAAATATTTATAAGATATATTATTATTATTATTTTGTGTGTTGTTATTTCTTTAAAAAAAACCAATAATAAACAATTTAAAATAAACATAATAATTATTATTATTATATTTGTATCACATAACATAATAATAACAATAACAGCAATGTTATAACATAATAATAATAATTATAATTATAGAAAAAGACGAAGAACAAAAAAAATTAAAACGGAAACTCTGAACGTTAGGCGGGTTGTGATTCATGCACTTCGTCTTTTCAAGAACGAACTTTCTTTCTGAATTTGTATACTGTGTGATGGTGGCCTATGTAGGTTATGCTGCAAATTCTTAGAACCCAGTCGAGGACCTGAAATTCTGATAGTTGCGTCATAATGAGAGTTTGACTTATTTCTAAGAACAACTGACGAAAAAAGGTGAGAGGGAAAAACACGAGAGCCTCGAGTGCAGGTATTGTTTTTGATAATTCCTCGCTCGAGAGAGAAACATCTAAAGATGGTTTTCAATTGTTGCTGATGACAGCAAACTCCACAAATCTGCAATAGGCCAAACAATTCATTTCCCAAATATTCGTTATTTAGTCTCCATTTAGTTATTCGTTCTCATTGATCCATCCCCGATATATTAGCCTTCAAAATATTAATCCGTCTTGTTCGTATAACACCATCACCCTGTGTTCGGCTGCTTTAGGCCCAATGCATTTATTTGATCTCCACTGGTGCTCTTTGGGATGTCGCATGTAACAACTTCATAACTCAAAGGGGGCAAATTCTTAGAACCCAGTCAAGGACCTGAAATTCTGATAGTTGCGTCATAATGAGAGTTTGACTTATTTCTAAGAACAACTGACGAAAAAAGGTGAGAGGGAAAAACACGAGAGCCTCGAGTGCAGGTATTGTTTTTGATAATTCCTCGCTCGAGAGAGAAACATCTAAAGATGGTTTTCAATTGTTGCTGATGACAGCAAACTCCACAAATCTGCAATAGGCCAAACAATTCATTTCCCAAATATTCGTTATTTAGTCTCCATTTAGTTATTCGTTCTCATTGATCCATCCCCGATATATTAGCCTTCAAAATATTAATCCGTCTTGTTCGTATAACACCATCACCCTGTGTTCGGCTGCTTTAGGCCCAATGCATTTATTTGATCTCCACTGGTGCTCTTTGGGATGTCGCATGTAACAACTTCATAACTCAAAGGGGGTAAATAAAGAGGCACATAGCAAGAATATTCTCGTTCAAAAAAAAAGTGCATCTCTTCCTTTCGGTCGAGTGCTGATTTGAGGACATGGTTTCAGATCATTTCTCTGTGCAGCTGAATGGAGTGGCCGGTCTCGTGCTGTCGGGGAGAAACAGCTGTTTTACGCGCATTCAGCTCCAATCAATGGAAGCTGCTGCTCTCTACATGCAAATACAAACCAAACGAGCTCGCGCCCATGAAAGACGGCCTATGATGTGCCTTAATGTCGTGTCCTCTTCTCTCTGTTTCCACTGCTCTTCAAACCAGCAACACAAATGCATCCTCTCTCTCTCTCTTTCTGCCTCTTGTTCGTATAACACCATCACCCTGTGTTCGGCTGCTTTAGGCCCAATGCATTTATTTGATATCCATTGGTGCTCTTTGGGATGTCGCATGTAACAACTTCATAACTCAAAGGGGGTAAACAAAGAGGCACATCGCAAGAATATTCTCGTTCAAAAAAAAGTGCATCTCTTCCTTTCGGTCGAGTGCTGATTTGAGGACATGGTTTCAGATCATTTCTCTGTGCAGCTGAATGGAGTGGCCGGTCTCGTGCTGTCGGGGAGAAACAGCTGTTTTACGCGCATTCAGCTCCAATCAATGGAAGCTGCTGCTCTCTACATGCAAATACAAACCAAACGAGCTCGCGCCCATGAAAGACGGCCTATGATGTGCCTTAATGTCGTGTCCTCTTCTCTCTGTTTCCACTGCTCTTCAAACCAGCAACACAAATGCATCCTCTCTCTCTCTCTTTCTGCCTCTCTCTCTATCCCTACACACACACACACACTGGAAGCGCAGTTTCAGCAAATCCACTTCTCTTTATGACCCATTGCGGGGCTAATCAGATCAATTTCACGGGTTAAGGGAAGCATACTCGCTCACACTCAGGTGGTAATAGATCATTAAAATCTTTCATCTAGAGGACGGTAGGCGGGAAAATTACTCTTAAAATACAGGGGCGTCCATAAAATCCCACCCCGATTGTCGGAAAGTGGACGTGGGTGCTGGTGAAACGCATAGCCTATATATGTGTCGGGTGAAATGAATAAGCTCATGAGAGTTGACATCTACACGTCTGAAATTGTTAAATGACTGTACCACCCTCAGACAGAACAAAACATGTGAAAAAAAATTGTCTATTTTTTTAATAACTGACACTCGCAAACCCGACATATCTGATGCAGAAAGGTTTGTTATCATGTCCATGTGTATTGCTCCAAATATGAAACGGGGGGGACAAAGCATCCGAAGAACTGGCACATAGGCTAAACGCATGCATAACGTTTAGGAACATGCAAGCTAAATCAATTTATTCGACAGTTTTGGAAGCTAGGCTAATTGTGGAGCTAGAAATGGGTTTAGAAAATATGGAAAATATAAATCAGAATAGCTATTTACTGACCTGCGGAACTGTGGTTGACGCGTGGTCAGGCGTTTTTTTCTGATGGGCTTCAGATGTGAAGTGACACACAGATGGATGTGCCGATGGCATTTACAGCAGGAGAGAAAAAAAATAGCCTCCTTTTTTTCTTCTAGCCTACAGACACACACACACACACACACACTCCGTCTCTCTAGTTCGCGCGCGCACGCACACACGCACACACACACACACACACTTACCGTACTTACTGTACACCAAGCGCGAGCTCTTCCGGGTCGGTGCAGGCTGCGGAGTAAAAACACACTTCAATCTGAATGGGAGCGATCACACGCGTCCGTGACGAACCTTTTTAACAGAGAGAGAGGGGACGTGGACGTACGGGCCGCGGAGAGGGAACAGGTACCGCCCGCGTGCGTTCGGTAGCACGCCGCTTTTCTCCGTGAGTCGTAATAACGCAGCCCCAGATGCCAGACTGATGCTCTATAATGCATGAGATGACTGATAGCGCCTGCCACGGTTTGACCATATGAATTTGTTTTTATTCACTGATCCTTCGCGGTAACTGTTTTGTAAATCATTTCTAATGAAATAGCTATCTGTTGAAATTCTGTTCGTATATTTCTATTTATGTTTTATATGAAATGGTAGCCTAAGGTAAGAAATAATAAACGCTTGCTTAAACACGTAGGCAATTTTTTACGTAATGTTTTATCCAGAGATATTTTACTAGAAATATTATAGATGTATTTCCATATGAAAGATATCGTGATTTGCATAGATAAATGCTATATTAAAACAATTAAAATCAGATGATGCTATGTGTAGAATTATGACGTGTCTGTGTCGATAATTTCATCTAATTCCTAAACAAAATATTTTATCGTGGCCATGATATATTGGTAGGTAAATCGTGATGTTTGTATATGACATCTTCAGCACTAAAATTTTAGAATTTCCAGTCTTTTGGTTTTATTACTCTTTTATATTTGGTTTTGTTTTTATTGAAATATTAAAATGTAGATATGCATAAATCATTACAGATGTTCTGTTGCAGGTTTGCAGTGGAAACTTGCTGAAGGTAAGTCTTCGGCTCTGTAGCCAGGGCGTTTGAGAGGCCTTTGAGAATGTCAGAAATCAGAACACATGCAATGTAATCGCGGTTCAGCTACACTTCCTATTCGAAATACAACCATAGTGTTTTTCTTCTAGTGATGTGCTGATTGCAGATGACAAGCAGCCGTTTCGGCTAACACGCCCATTTATTGACGGAATGGCTTTCTGTTCTCTTCATGGGGGGGTTTGAAGGGTGGGGTGGGGGGCGAGGTTGGATGATGTGCAACAAAGAGAGAGAGAGAGAGAGAGAGAGAGAGAAAGAAAGAAAGAAAGAAAGAAAGAAAGAAAGAAAGAAAGAAAGACTTGCCTGTATCTCTCACATTGCGTTGAAGCCAGTAAACTGATCACACCAATATCTGTCTTTGGAAAATAAATTCAATTAAGGTCGTAAATTAAAGATAATTGGCTGAAACGGCACTATAAACTTACAGCAACGTCGAGCCAAAACGAGGCTCTTTAAAAAAAATTAATTATTCAATGTTTCCAGAGCATCAACAAGACCTCATATGTTATGTATTTGGCAAATTAGGCAAAGGCACATCCTGAAGATAATGATTTAATAATCTGCCTCAGTCTTAAATAAAGTGCTTAGTAAAATAAACAGCACCCTAATACCTATGTAAAACTGTTTTTAATATGCGTCAATGATGAATGCGCATACTAGATGTACTAAAACAAAAAGTCAAATGAAGAAATATTGCACAGATAATTAGAACACATTATAAATATGATAAATACAGATTAACGTCAACGGCGGTTTAAAACATTTTTGAATTAATTAGTTCAATCTATTTCTTTTGAGAGCAAATTAATTTTCAAATCAATTTTCTCTCCTTTCTTATTATCTTTTATCTCTGAACGCATAGCATAAATAAGATTGATCTGGTAGGGAAAATACTGACGTGTCGACATCATCCATTCCGCAAATATCATAAATATTAGTTAGATTATGTGTGAAGTAAAATATGGAGGCAATCGTAAAAAATACAAATAAAACGACAACGACGGGCCTGCATTTTTCGTTAGGTTTTGGAGAAATGCACAATATTATTTCTGAACTGTTTTGAGGGATAGCGCAATTTGTGGCGAGAATAATCTTTGGGGGCAATAAAAACACACACGCCGCTCACACAAACACACGCACACTCGGTTGCCTCTCGCGCCGTGAAATTCGGTGATTAATGTCGTATAGTTGACGTGAACCTCAGCGTGACAGTACAGCTGACAACAGCCAAGTGTAAACCTGGAGTTTGATACTAACACACAGCGCTGTTTATTCCACTCATTTATTTATTTATGCTTTTGGTATTTATAACTCCCTCAGTCTTATCGGCAGATAGAGCAGGGGATTATGATATCACGTTTATAAGCGATTAATTTCAGCAGCAGAAAGCGGGGTGGTCTGTTTAAACACCTTGAGCTCAATGTGTCGCTCAGTTGAGTTGTTTGGACAGCCTCTCAATTCAGCGTTCATTTGCGCCTAACCGTATTCATTTATCGCTTGTTTATCAGTTGCTATTGATCTTATTCGCATTATCCACCCGAAGGTTTTATTATTGTCATTGTTGACCCTTATATTATGATCAAAATCAACACCATATGGTAAAATTGTTCATTTTGAATGGTGAAATGAGACATCAGTTTATTTCATCTAATATTTTTAACATTCATACTTTGGTTAAAAGAACTCATTGGCGATTTTTCTTCTTCTTCAGAATGTAATGTTAAAATCAGTGAATATAGCCACAGTGTTGCCTCCCTCTTTCTCTCTCTCCCTCTCTAATTTACCATTCTCCAACCGTGTGCTCTCCCTACAACCATAAGCCTGTTTTTTGTTCCAGCTGCCTCTTCCTCCCCATTTGATTTGGAAATATTAGGCCAAGGTGGGGAGAATTATAAACGACTGGCGCTTATCTGCTCTGTGCCCAGATCCTGCAGGATCAGAAAGTCTGATTAAGAAAGAAGGCAGAGCCATAATGATGAGGAATAATGAATCCTTATCTCGCGCCTCCAGATTATCTGCCTTTCAGCGCGCCATGTTTTGTTACATGGGATAATTTATTGCATCTAATACATCACAATGAATCTGATGGAGAAAAGTGATGGCCAATGTTGTGAAAGAGTTTTTTTTTTCCCCCGGGGCAATGAAATGCCTGTGCGGTTTTTAATTGGTAAAATATAAGAGGGTATCTGATAAAAATAATAATAATAATAAAAAAAGCAGAGGTAATCTTGCCTTCTAGTGTTCATATGCCGCACTATAATTAGTGTGTCAATTTCGACCAGAAATTAACAACAACGACCTGCCATCAACTGCAAGGCTGGTGGAGGCTGCGAGATCCTAATTTCGCATGATTTATTTTTCACCAAGAGGAGATAATTAATCATAAACACCAAAAACAGTGCAGTAACGCGGAGATAACGCAATATTTGCATCTAAAAAGAGTCGATGGCGCTAATTCTCCTCTACATCATCTCAACCTCCCCGCCTATCCACTGAAAACCTCCAAGATCTTTCATTTTCTGTGATTAATCTTAGTGAAATATCATTAATCACCGAGCAGGGATAGGGGGTGTGAGGGGTGGGCATGAGTTCAGCTCACCTCTCGGAGCTTCATGCTTGTGGCTTTGGCAACAAACCGTCTTGTAGATATTGCAGGCTACCTGAGCTTTAACGAAAAGCTGCGATAACGGATATCATTATGATACCAAAACCTTGATATCAAAATAAGATAAAAGATACAACACTATATACATCTTGTAGTTGTGGCTTTTCCTATCTACATCTTATCTGCCGTTTGATGACATAGGGAAACTAATCAAACCGCAAAATGTAAAAACAAAACACTGCAAAAATAAGGAAATAAACAATTTAATATTATAATATATTATTATTATTATTATAAGAAGAATTTAAATGCGAATGGGCCGCCCTGGACCCGTTGATGTAGCTTACAATTTCCTGTAATTTAAATAAAGATTATTTGATTCCTTTTTTCTTTTCTTTTCTTTTTGCATTTCTTATGGTAATTAATCTTTTTCACGTTTAATCATATTTTCTCTCACTTTTTCTTACTATATTATAGCACCATATTTTGCTTTGTATAGGCCTATTGATTTATTTATTTATTTATTTCTGTGGTTTTCTAGCTTGATCCGTCATTTTTCCAATGTGCTGTAGAGATTTTATCGCTTTATTTATTTCCCCTATATCCAGCATCTCATGGCACGTCGGAGAACGACAGAGAAAGAGAAGAGGGGGCAGAACCGAAAAGAGAGCGAGAGGAAATTAGACAGGAACTGGGAAAGACATCGAAAGGGAGATGGGTTTGAAGAAATGGGGAAAGGGAGATTTCTCACGCTCTGTTTTATATAGGCCCTATATATTGTACAGGCCTACGTAAATATGCTAATTATACTTTTTTTGTTAGGCCAAAGGCGTTTTTCTTCAGAAAACCCAGATCTATGGATTTCTCAGTGGGTTCCTTTAGGATAGGCCTTTGAACAGCCTTTTGGTGAGGAACCAGCATTTATCAAAGCACATCATACAGCCCACGATCATAATACGCAATCTGAGAGAAGGGTCTTTTATTTGTAGAACTGTTTGTTGGTAGAGATGCGCAGATTGGCAGGAGAGAAGCGAGGGTAACAGAGATGGAGAGACTGAGATGAGTAGATTAACTAATGAAATGGATGACAGGGGAATTGGACACAAATGCGCGCGTTACATCATTGCCTGCTCTCCAGGGGCGCGCGCACAATGGCATCGCTTTATCTGCACTAAACCTGCTCTAACGAGACGTTTATTAAAAGTGTCCTGACTTACTCCCATGTGAAATGGATTTCTGAGCTGCCTTCTCTTTACACACGACATAAAACATGGCCACAATCGCCCCAGTTTCACCTGGAATTTCGTGGTTTTTTGGGGTTAATGTAAGCAGTTCAGAGGCCACTCCGGGAAGGCTTTTGTCGAAAGGTGTCCGGTATCTTGCCTTTAACGATTCAATAAATACCAATATTTCTCCTTTTCCCCGTCTCTCTCCTTTTAATGTCGCCTTTACTCGCTTGATGAATTCATTTAAGTATTGTGTGGGGGGAGAAGGGGTCTTTAAGCCTCTTACTCAATGGCTATTTGTTGGTATCTCGAGTGTGTGAGAGAAAGCGGAGAATAGAGAGCCTGAGAGAAGAGGAGGCAGACTTGATTTTCATTGCAATCTTTGGAACAAATAGCGAACATTTACCGTTTACACGCCGCCTGGCGACGCGCTGGCGCTGCAGGCTAGAGGAGATAATTAATCATAAACACCAAAAACAGTGCAGTAACGCGGAGATAACGCAATATTTGCATCTAAAAAGAGTCGATGGCGCTAATTCTCCTCTACATCATCTCCACCTCCCCGCCTATCCACTGAAAACCTCCAAGATCTTTCATTTTCTGTGATTAATCTTAGTGAAATATCATTAATCACCGAGCAGGGATAGGGGGTGTGAGGGGTGGGCATGAGTTCAGCTCACCTCTCGGAGCTTCATGCTTGTGGCTTTGGCAACAAACCGTCTTGTAGATATTGCAGGCTACCTGAGCTTTAACGAAAAGCTGCGATAACGGATATCATTATGATACCAAAACCTTGATATCAAAATAAGATAAAAGATACAACACTATATACATCTTGTAGTTGTGGCTTTTCCTATCTACATCTTATCTGCCGTTTGATGACATAGGGAAACTAATCAAACCGCAAAATGTAAAAACAAAACACTGCAAAAATAAGGAAATAAACAATTTAATATTATAATATATTATTATTATTATTATAAGAAGAATTTAAATGCGAATGGGCCGCCCTGGACCCGTTGATGTAGCTTACAATTTCCTGTAATTTAAATAAAGATTATTTGATTCCTTTTTTCTTTTCTTTTCTTTTTGCATTTCTTATGGTAATTAATCTTTTTCACGTTTAATCATATTTTCTCTCACTTTTTCTTACTATATTATAGCACCATATTTTGCTTTGTATAGGCCTATTGATTGATTGATTTATTTATTTCTGTGGTTTTCTAGCTTGATCCGTCATTTTTCCAATGTGCTGTAGAGATTTTATCGCTTTATTTATTTCCCCTATATCCAGCATCTCATGGCACGTCGGAGAACGACAGAGAAAGAGAAGAGGGGGCAGAACCGAAAAGAGAGCGAGAGGAAATTAGACAGGAACTGGGAAAGACATCGAAAGGGAGATGGGTTTGAAGAAATGGGGAAAGGGAGATTTCTCACGCTCTGTTTTATATAGGCCCTATATATTGTACAGGCCTACGTAAATATGCTAATTATACTTTTTTTGTTAGGCCAAAGGCGTTTTTCTTCAGAAAACCCAGATCTATGGATTTCTCAGTGGGTTCCTTTAGGATAGGCCTTTGAACAGCCTTTTGGTGAGGAACCAGCATTTATCAAAGCACATCATACAGCCCACGATCATAATACGCAATCTGAGAGAAGGGTCTTTTATTTGTAGAACTGTTTGTTGGTAGAGATGCGCAGATTGGCAGGAGAGAAGCGAGGGTAACAGAGATGGAGAGACTGAGATGAGTAGATTAACTAATGAAATGGATGACAGGGGAATTGGACACAAATGCGCGCGTTACATCATTGCCTGCTCTCCAGGGGCGCGCGCACAATGGCATCGCTTTATCTGCACTAAACCTGCTCTAACGAGACGTTTATTAAAAGTGTCCTGACTTACTCCCATGTGAAATGGATTTCTGAGCTGCCTTCTCTTTACACACGACATAAAACATGGCCACAATCGCCCCAGTTTCACCTGGAATTTCGTGGTTTTTTGGGGTTAATGTAAGCAGTTCAGAGGCCACTCCGGGAAGGCTTTTGTCGAAAGGTGTCCGGTATCTTGCCTTTAACGATTCAATAAATACCAATATTTCTCCTTTTCCCCGTCTCTCTCCTTTTAATGTCGCCTTTACTCGCTTGATGAATTCATTTAAGTATTGTGTGGGGGGAGAAGGGGTCTTTAAGCCTCTTACTCAATGGCTATTTGTTGGTATCTCGAGTGTGTGAGAGAAAGCGGAGAATAGAGAGCCTGAGAGAAGAGGAGGCAGACTTGATTTTCATTGCAATCTTTGGAACAAATAGCGAACATTTACCGTTTACACGCCGCCTGGCGACGCGCTGGCGCTGCAGGCTCGAGCGAGCCGGTCTAAGATGACCAGAGAGCCTTTGGAGAGCGCGAGCCCCCGGCTATCGTGTTCTCCAGATCCCCCCGCGCGCGCGCGGATCCGGTTTCAGACCGGGCTTGTCCGCGTTCTGCTTTGCTGCCGCGCGCCTTTAAATGAGTGTCAAAGAGCCAAATATCAAATAGCATCGGGTCAAGCCAATTTGAAGAACGCCCCCCTCCCTCATCTCCACTCTAAACGGTCCAGCTTAGCTCCAGCCGGTGAAATTAGGTTAGACAAACAACGGCTCTTTCTCTTATATTCGCGACACATTGACGTTATAAATACAATTAAGATCGTGTTGATTTGGTATCCCTGGCGCTTTAGTCAACGTAGACGCAAAACCAATTGACGCCAATACAAACGAGGCTGCGGTGGACATATAGGCAGACTGTCAGACGTTTAATATAGGTCTTAGGTCACGTTTAATTTTCATTTCCAGAGTTTCTGTCCATTGTATATTTTTATTATTTTCATTTTTTCCCAAGTTTTTTTTCTTTTCGCAGAACGATCGACGCCGAAGCAGGCCTAAGAAATACTGAGCAAGCTGAACTTGGTCCCTCACAGCCTCGTTTTCAGTCGCGTAAAAATTAAAAATGGCGTCTACCATTAACAATGTTCGCGATAAACACAAATCTGACAACCTGACATAATACATTCACATTGTAGGCCAGTTCAGCTTCCACCATGTCTCAGATTCATCAACAACTTTGATCTCCATTCACTTTACTTGTATTCTAATTTATGCAGTGCAATTAATCTGGGTAATTGAAAAATACCCATTGCCTGTGAGCACTGCGCCGAGCGAAATCCTCTCCGATAACGGATTTTAAAAGCACAACCTCCCCATCTTTATAGGCGCACTAAAGCACCAATTCATTATCGGCCTTAAATAAATATAAAATAGACAGTGGCACCTTTGGCAGTAAATATATGCTGCGTTTCAAAATACAATTTTGTAGTGGGGAAAAAAGGAGCGCGGTTTGTGAGTTGGCTTTTTTGATTGACACCCTGTCCCCAGGATCATGTTTAATCCCTGCTTCACTCCAGCCTTTTCATAACTCATTTCTCCGCGAGAGATGGGGACCCTGATGGTTGCCTGGGAGACGGCGATAGCGCTAAGCCATTTCCATGTCTGCAGCCCATTTGCAACAAAGGTCGTCACAAAGTCATTCCCCGACACAGCGCGCGTTTATGATGACACTTTCCCGTTCTTTTCTCCTCACCGAGCGCGTGCGCGCGCGCTCCCCAACATCAGCATCTGATGACGCAACTGCCCTTTCCGATCAAAGGAGATGCATGGCCTCGTGTAGGTGTCTTTATGCTATACCTCCCCTCTCTATCACTCCCTCCCCTCTCTAATGCGCAAGGAGAAAAATGCCTTTACTTTCAATCTAAATACTACAGAGAGCGCGAGGCGCGCTAGCGTTTTATTTTGACATTTTATATCGACAATCTGTTCCAGCCTTTCAGGATGAAGAATGCATATTGCATGACTGGGAAGCACGCCGGAGAAACTGAATAGACTCAAAAGCTGTGCAGCCCATTTGCAACAAAGGTCGTCACAAAGTCATTCCCCGACACAGCGCGCGTTTATGATGACACTTTCCCGTTCTTTTCTCCTCACCGAGCGCGTGCGCGCGCGCTCCCCAACATCAGCATCTGATGACGCAACTGCCCTTTCCGATCAAAGGAGATGCATGGCCTCGTGTAGGTGTCTTTATGCTATACCTCCCCCCTCTCTATCACTCCCTCCCCTCTCTAATGCGCAAGGAGAAAAATGCCTTTACTTTCAATCTAAATACTACAGAGAGCGCGAGGCGCGCTAGCGTTTTATTTTGACATTTTATATCGACAATCTGTTCCAGCCTTTCAGGATGAAGAATGCATATTGCATGACTGGGAAGCACGCCGGAGAAACTGAATAGACTCAAAAGCTGCACTCCGGTGTCATGCGACAAACCTCGATGGTACCAATGTACATGATAATTACATTCATTCATTCATTCATTCTTAAGTGGCTTGCCTGTCTGTTCGCGTTGTCATTCATGTAGAGGAGATCGGGGCTAGTTGTCACATTAGGAAAGTTTTCACAAGGTTAAGTCTCAACAATTTTCTTCAAAATTAATTATTGTGAATTTTATTCTATAACACCCCAAAATCATATTTTTGTAATAGCTGTTGGGCAATCAAGTGAACGCAATAAAATTGCATTGGCTTTCAGACAACTATATCATGAAGGTAGATTTTAATTGAAAGGTTGAACTGTGTTGTCAGGACAAGTGTATTGTTCAGGCCGGGGCAAGTTGTAACAATATTTATTTGTCAAAACAATGGTTTGATATTTTCAATGCGGTTTCATAAACTGTTTTGTGTTTCTTTTTTATCCCCAATGTTAAATTATGCTGAAAAGGCAATAATATAGGCTTTAAAATGTCTCTCATTGTGACAATTAACTTACCCCACATAGCGTGACAGCACAAAAGATCAACCTAGGCGAAATTTACCTGGACGAAAACGAAGACTTTGAAACGGTGAAAATGTTAAAAAGGTATAGTGCCAAGTTCTTGACAGAATAAACCTTGAGAAACAATCAATGGAGTAAAAAAGGACGAGCTGGCCCCGGTCTCCATTCACACTTGCATAGCTAAACAGGACGTGGCAAATATTCACCTGTTCAGATATTTTCGTGGAATGTTCATGGAGAAAAGCTTGTTAAACTTGGCAGTTAAACAGTTTATGGCGACAAATGATGATGCCTCACACCCCTTTGCGACGTGCACTATGAATCCCCCTCCCAGATTCGTTTTGTTTATTCTTTCTCTTCTTCCCTCATCAGAAGGAGAAAGTTTATAATAAATGGCGTAAGGGCAGAACGCGATGTGAGTTGTGGAAGGCAGATAGAGCGTTCATTAGTGCCTTTGGTGAAATAATTACCTATCTCCGCGCTGCACCTTCACGCTGGAAGTTCGCGTGGCGCCCACGAGGCTGATTATGTTAAATCCACGCGCGCGCGCGCGCCAGTGTTCGGGCTATTGATCAGGCTATTCAAACGTCACGCGCGCACCTTCTTTAATTGCACGAGGAGCTTCGGGCTGAGGAGAAACTCGAAATAAATAAATATTCTAATTAAAATGTATTCGAAATTCCTCTGCGTTGGTGTCATAACACGTCCTTAATTGCTTTTGAAGCTTGTCGTTTCAAAACAATTGATAAAGAAATGCGCTACCTTTGCGTAAAAGGAAGATAAGCTCCGAGTGTAGCTTACATTGCCTCCGATAAATCACAATTTCACTCTCACAAAAAGCATGCAGCAAACACATACAAAAGAAAAACTCTCAGCTGTGGCACTTTCTGAATTCAAAAAGGGAGGAACGGGCCGTTCACCTTAAAAGTTCTGTTCACAATCTTACAGATCGCAAGGGAGAAACTTCAAGGCCTCTGACGATTCTTTTGATGAACGTCCTATATGCCTTTAACCAGTACAATATGAATGCTTTTCTTTTATAAGAAGGGTTAATTGCCAAAAGGTGCGATTTATGGAAAAACAGGTCATATGTAATGAAAGGAACTTTTCAGGTGAATTAACAACTGTATTTTATCCCGTGATGCGTATCTGTGACACTGTATACCACATCCTTTTTTATTGTCTAAATGTTCAATGTTTCAAACAGACTGATAAAATCCTTTTAATTTTATTGTGGCTTGATAGCATTGATGGCCTACTGCAAGCTTTAATCAAAGCAAATGAGATTACACCCATAGTTCCGGGTCAATTGGTGTGGCATGTGTTTAACCTTAAAGACCCACTGTAAAAATGCATAGTGGTTTACACCATTAACTAATGCCTTTTTTAACTAAATGGTATTTTTCCAAATATTGAAGCTGTAATATTTCATGTTTAGTTCTTGAGAAAAATAATTTCCTATAATATTTACACAATCGGTACGTTACAAAAATATTCGACGATTTTTGATGTAGCCTACTAACTTTATAGAGTGCACGGGTTGCGGTTATGCTCGTCAATAGCGCGGTATTGCGATATTGCGGTTATCGCGACACACTAAAGTGGCTTCGTAATGCAACAGAAAATAACATAAATGCCAACGCCAGGTCTCTGAGGGTTAAACAGGTATGTTTGCATTAATTACTTTGTTTTTCAAATGATAGATTATAGATAAAGTTGATGTAAATTATAGATAAAGATAAAGTGTCAGTGTGTCTGTTGATGTTTATTGTAATCTCACAAACAGCGCTGAATTGTTTTATAAAGTTTACCAACAGAGGGCGACGTGATTTGATATCATCATCATCATCATCATCATTTTATATTAGTGTTGGGGGTAGTAGTGGCTATTTTTGTGTAGAATATGTGTTTGCATGTGTTATTTTAACACCTGAAAACTTGGGACTGCGTTAATTTGCTTATATAAATTTTACTTGCAAATGAACACTTTATGTAGGTTTCAGTGTAGCGTCTAAATTTGTCAAATAAAAGGGCAAGATACGTTATGGCTCCATAATGAAATTCTAGAGAAACAATTCGTTTAGTTCGCTTGATTTATTAATGAAGATGTATTTTATAGATTTGATCTCACTGACACTGCCAGTGTCAGTTCATTCAAAGTTAATAAGGCAGCTGCTTAAATAGACTGTAACACTCATACATAAAAGCATACCGTTTTTCAGAAGACAGATGAAAACAAAAACATTAGTCCATCCACAAGACCAACTGAAGGCCAAAAAGTGTGATATAAAAATACTTCTGTGAAACCCAATTGCAAGAAAATGGAAAAGTAAGAAATTGTGCAGCATTACTGATTTATGCCTAAAACAATTTAAAATAAAAACAAATAAAAGACAACAAGCCAGAACATGCACTTATCAACTTTCTTTATAAAACAAGATATTTAAAATACAATGATATAAAACAAGTCTTAATATCTTATGTCAATTTAGTGTTTCATGTAAATGAATAATTTAAGGGAGGGCTGTTCAAATATTTACTGAGGAAAAAGTCCAATATACTGCTTAAAATACAGCATGGACTTTTTTGCCTGTGTTTTTTCAGCAAGCTTCAGATATAACAGAACAAAAATATATTAATAAAGCATGGACAAGAAAGTGCAATCCCTTTTCAAATTCATAACAAAACTTGTTAATTTCGAGCTTTTCAATAGATCTATGTATATGAGTTAATCAGTCTGCCATGAAGTGCTTTGTTTTTTTGTTTTCTTCTCACCTTTAGAGGAAACTTCTGTATGTCCATCTCCATGTGACCTCTGACCTTTGGGGAAGCTGTGAGTGACCTTTATCTTCTAATCTGCAAAAACTAACATCACTCAGAGCATTCAGACATGCATGTAAATAATGTCAATGTAATTAAAGTGCTTGATGAACTGTTTTCCTTGACCATCTTAAACCACCTGATATACAAACATATCATAATCTACATGTTAAAATCGTATTTAAATCACACACCTTTCATGCAGCTTCATGAGATTGAGGGCAACTGACAATACCTTCATTCAAAATCACACTGTTGCTTAAAAGTCAATGATAAAATGGCTTATAAAAGTGGAGCTCTAAGGGTTGGATGTTTGCAAAAGCTACCTGGATTGATATTTTGTTTCCTAATTCAATGGCATTCATACTTTTAAGGGCAGCGTAAGGCCTGTTCACACCAAGAATAACGATATACCAGATAAGATAACCATAACTTTAAAAGTTTTAAAATCAGCTCTAAAAGAACAGCGAAGTTCACAACAAAAACGATAAGGACAGGGAAATATCTTTCAGCGTTAAAAAGTGAAATGTTATCGTCTGGGTGGACGCTATATAGTTAATTATTAGCCTAGTTATACTCATCGTTCTTGGCGTGAATGCGCCTTTAATGTGTAAATACGTTTTTTGAGCCACTGTAAGATTAACGTTGGTTATCATTGATTTTTGTTATAGCATCAAGTCTGATATAGCTTGACAAATCCATATTTTTGTCCACTACTTTTACGCTTATGGTCATGACCTTTCTGCTCATCTTTAAAGCATGTGAACGTTTCAAATCAGTGTTTTTGTTATAGCCGGTGCTCAAAGCTCACAGCTATTGTTGGTAGATACACTCTCGTTTAACAGGCAGCTCTGGATACCAGTCTACATGTGGAAAGCATTTCTTATCACCATCCAGTCCACTGCCAACTGCTCCCTGCTGCATCAGAACCGTCATTTCTGCTCTGAAACGAATAACAATGCAACAATAAAGGCCTCAGTTTTCTGTGATAAGCGCTAACATAAAGAAATGATCTAGCCACGGTAAAGGCTCATTTAGCCGGCCGTATCTGTGCGATTAGCAGAAATGACAGGTAGTGAGGGGATATTTGAGGAGATTTTAAATGAGTTCAGTGGCGGAGAGTCCGCATCAGGTGGAATACTTACTTCAAAGCTGCGGTGTGGGAGCTAAATACTAGTCATATTGGCAGAACTACAAAGGAACAGACTGATAAGAAGAGTATTTTTACCCTGTTGTAGGCTACCTTTCATATGTGTAGATGTAAATGCACTTTAGTAGTAGACCTATATTAATACAATTATAACATTTGCCCTTCATTGCTCCAAATATCGTATTGCCCTAAAATTTATTTGGACACTTCAAAAATGTCTTAATGTTTGCATAAGGCTAAACCAAGTGGCATTTATTTTAAAAGAAATAACACAAACAAACACCACAAAAGACATTTGTATGTTTAAAATAACGAAACGGTATATCGATCTAAAGTTAGTATTTGGACACTGTTTTCAACGTGAAACAGGTAGGCTTATCGTGGTCGTGTTGATATTCGTAAAAACATCGCAGTTGAGAGTGTGCTTTTAACCAACAAATAACAGTTGAATAAACAAGAAGTTAATACTGAGTAACTTACATTTTAGAAACAAAATTTGCCGGTTATTTTGTCGGTTTCGCTCCGCCAACGAAAACAGCTCCAAACAAAGCCAAAGCAGAATCAGCGCCTGGGATCCGAACAACATTCGCTAGTTCATGAGTGAATCATTGCTTTTGAAAGAATCGGATGAGTGAATGACTCAGTGATTCACTCAAAAAAAACGCCTCAATTCGAAATAACGTACTACCATACTGTTCTTGCGATTTATGCAGTTTCTTTATATGCCAGCAATAGGTTTGTGGGAACTACACTAATGTAACTGTATACTTTAAATTATCAATATAAGTGGCAAACAAATTATGCTTCAAAAGATTGGTAATTTATAAGTCAGTTACACTCAAGTTGGAGTGTAACAGAGTAACCTCAATTCTAGTTTTTCACATTAACAATGAACATATTCCTCTAAAGTTTGACAGTGAGAAAGTGTCGCAATTCTTTGTCATTAAAAACATCCTTATGTGAAAATGTTCTGTTCTGTTTGGTCTTTCCTTGAAATAAATGGGCTACTTCTTGCTTGTTAAACTTTTATCTGTGACTGAAGTGTCCAAATACTTTTCTGGGCCACTTGACCCTGTGAGGATAGAGGGTTTTGTATGCACAAAGTATCATCATATTTGAATAAACAATGCCATTGCTGGATATCCGTTTTTTTTTTCTTAATTGTGTTTTGGATAAACAATTCAATGCATAATTGACACTTCATTTACCATATTTAACTCACTGTAACCTTTATGGCAATATAAAAAAACATTTGCACTTCAGTTCCCAGAGATCATTTGAGAAAAATGCCTTATTCAATCCAAAAGTCAAAACAAACCAGCTGAATAAAGTGTACAGAAATATCACAACTCAAATAATAAAACATATATTTATAATGTTGCCTTATGAAACTCGTGCATTCACAATCATTGATTTAGCTTTTTTTTTTTTAGAATCTGAGTGAGTAGTCTATCTGTACCCAAACAAATGACAAGACAACAAAACAATAAGATGTGAAAAAGCAACTTTTAATTAAATCCATAGTAAAATGAAACTGCACCTCCAGTCAAAATCAATCAGAAGAACGATATTAAAAGGCATATTATAGTACAGAATGCTTTTTCTCATGGGTGATGTAGATTTGATGAATCAGCACATACATGGAACAACCTTTAATGAGGGCAAACTGAGAGGTTCATTTCAACGCATCTACTGAACAATCATAAGCTCGATACAAAGATCATATAGACACACTATACGATTCTCCACATAAAAAAGTAACATATACACATTTGAAATTTTCATATTAAAAAATACATTATGATACTGGACACTGAGTTAAGTTAACCAAGTTAAAAGAAGGGCTGGGTGGGGGAAAAAAAACAAAAAAACAAACAAATGAGGCAAAACAGAGTTGGAAATGAATTAAGGCGAAAACAGATGAAGACAGAGACGAGAGAAAAAGAAATGTGGGTCAGTGCACTTTGCGTTTCCTTTTTTTTGTCTTCTTGTCTTTCTTCTTGCCAGCGCATTTCACACAGTACCACGACTGGTCCTCCGGAGGGGCGGCTACAAGACCCACACAGGGCCTGAAAGAGACAGAAAGAGGGATAGATGAGTCTCAGTTACAAGATAAACCTGAATGATATCGATCGGTATGATGAACAACACAACTTATGTGCCAAGTTTGTATTTTTTATTTAATTCTACATAAATTCAAAATGGAAAAGGCATGTCTTTTATATTTATATATATATATATATATATATATATATATAAATAAATATAAATACTTGATCGTTCTCACCATCAAAATATCTCCTTTTATCTTGAAAGAGACACAATTTGTTCTGTGTGTGTTTGTGTATTTTTGATCTTTACGCGGAGCGCATGAAAAAGATGATTCCCAAAAAGCTTTACAGTACTGCCAGGCAATCTAGGCTCAGTTTGGGGTTTTTTGATTGGCACTTCCTCTTATTCACTTTGTTTTGAGGTGTGTGTGGCTCTTAAAATGACATGAAAGATATTTAGTGTAAAATATAGAAGTCTTGTAACTTTAAATATAATCATGTAATCACACTGCATTTTGTGCTTGTATGTCAAAAAAAGGAAGTTTGGTCTGATATTACTCCTAAAGGTCTTATGCACCATCTAAGATGAATAAAGACATAACTGTATGACTTCACCTGAAGTCAAGATGAAATCAAACCTGAGACAACTTCCTTATAGATAACATTTAATCCCGCCTACATTTTTTTCCTGATTCCTCAGATGTCGTCACATTACAGGGAAAAAAACAACCAACCAAATAAACAAAAACAAAAACTCTTTGCTGGAGAGAGGGATAAAAATCGTGATTGTGTAATGTAAGAGAAGCTGAAAAAGTTTTTTACCAGTGATACCAGTCGTCACACTCGTCGCATCCGATCATGGGACTGCCGTCATCAGGTTTATTACATCCTGGACAAATCCAGATCTGATTCCCCCATTCATCCCGAATCTGTGATGAACAAACACAAGAATCAATCAAACAAACTTAACACTTGTGACACTGCTTGAAAAGAGAAGTAAAAGCAAGTGCTATAGTATCAAATACGTCACATCCTATATCATTTAGAGTCTGAGGTCCCACTGCGCCATTCAAACCATTAAAACGACTTCCTGTTTTCAAAACTGTTTCTTGTTTTTAATGAAACCTCAGCTTTAAAATTTTATTTTTGACTTAAGAGCACTTAAGGAATTGTAGCTAGAAAAAAATGTCTGCACATCACGCAAATTTAAATATATAATTAAATATATGCAATACGTCTTATATATGCATTATATTTTCAATGTCACTTATGCCTCAATTATTAAATGCATGTTTGGATAAATCTAATTCAGTCAAATAACGTGTAAAAATGTCTACAAATGTCTAAAAAATCTGACAACAATTGATAGTTTAGTGCATAAAATTTAAAATATGCTTGTATGTCAAAGTGACTTAAAATAATGAAGGGGGGAGCAGGAGGGGAACGCATCCGTGCTGCTGGACTGGCCCTGGCCACTGGGATCCGTGGTGGTGGAGGGGTGGGCTCTGAATCTGGGACCACCTTACTGATCACACTGGTGAAGAAACAAAGAAAAAGAGGAAAGAAAGGACGGTTATGCACCATAAAAATTTTATTTATGTCATTGAATGAATAGTTTATTGTATTACTGTTTGTTTTACATGTAATTAAGGTCAAACGTTATTGTAAGGTCTAATTCTCACTATTAACTACGACTTTTGCCTCAATAAACTTAACTTAATATGCTGCTTATTAATAGTAAGGTAGTTCTTAAGTTTAGATATGAAATAGAATTAAGGGATCTAAAATATGATCATACAGAATAAGGCATTAATATGTGCTTTATAAGCAGCCAATTTAGTAGTAACATGCCTGCTAGTTAATAGCGATAATTGGTTCTTAAAAAGTGTTACTGTTGTTGTTGTTTTTCCTTCACATTTTTGTATATTTGTTGTATGTGCATTTATACAAACACTGGTAATGTAATTATCTTTGTTATTGTTTTTGTAAAAAAAAAAAAAGGCTTATATCATGCAATATAATTTTTGGCTAAAAACCATTATAATGGCCAGTATTATAAATGAGCTTTTCGGTTTCTGTTTCATTGTGAATAAATCAATCAACCAATTAAATAAAATAAACAATACAAATAATTAATATTTGTGATGATTTATTTTGAATAAATAAAATAATGAAATAAGTAAAAAATAAAACCTACATCAAAACATTATAAATGTGTAAGTATTTCAATGTATTGTTTAAAAAAGTTCACACCAAATCTCTAAAAGAATACGAGTAAACAGCATACATTTGATCTATTTTTTATGCTATACTTTTGCCTGTTTGAGTGCTTTTGTCTGAATACTGTAAACGGTGAACCGTTCTTATTTTATTTATTTTATCTGTCAGCTGATATTTTCACCAATATATTGAGGATCCTTAATAATTATAATCTGGCAATAGTGGCAATAGAGTTGTCTTTTAAATGCTGCCAGACAAACTGATTAAACCCTGCTGTTGCCGAGTAACAGGTTGATTGACAGGCTCGGAGAGTGGACAGCGGTGCTTGCTGTGGTATTGACCCTGAGAAGGGCGTGTCAAACGGTCAGCTCCGATTACACACACAGACACTCATTATTTATGCTTCATCTGACTGACACACACACACACACACACCACAACCATGCACAGGGCTCCCTCTCGGGGTAAAGATGGTGTGGGGTATGCCCTGTCCAGGATGTGACCTCACAACCTTTCAGAGATCAAAGGTCACCTGTGCCAATGTTTCCAGTGCATCAAAGGAGCTTCTGTTGAGATCTCGCAAAAATGTACACTGTATAGATCACTATTTTTGGTTATAGCTGATATAAATACTCTTTTATCTTTTACTTTCATCATTGATATACTGTGCATCCCTAATGTCTTTCAAGCTAAAATAAAAGTTAAACAAACAACATCTAAAGCTTTTTGCTTATGTAAACGAAACAAAACACAAGGACAGACATAAAAACACATTTTCCTCTTGAAAGCACTGCTGATTGTGTTTTTCAACAAACTAGACTACAGGTGCAAGAAAAGAGCACAACACAGGCAACATCAGAGGCACAACACACACTCCCAGGCTGAGAATAAAGGCCTTCCTGTACAAACACACACACACATAGACGTAAACACTAATGTTTCCTGTCCTGCATGCAGGTGCAACTGAATAGGTGAGGAAGAAATTCAAAAGCAGTCAAAACACTGCGCAGACGCTATACTTTCTGAGTCTAAATCACACTGGCCATTAAAGCAACATCAGTCACATGTAGACGTTCAGGAATCAGTAATCGCCTTACCTGTAGTATGGCGCTGTGTGTGTGTGAGGGGGTTAAGTGGTGTGAACACTGGCGCTATTGATAGGAGTGTGCAGGAGGGGGCCATGATGTGGGGAGTGTGTGTGTTTGCCCCCCTCAAAGACCTCATGATTTAGAGTCTGAGGTCCCACTGCGCCATTCAAACCATTAAAACGACTTCCTGTTTTCAAAACTGTTTCTTGTTTTTAATGAAACCTCAGCTTTAAAATTTTATTTTTGACTTAAGAGCACTTAAGGAATTGTAGCTAGAAAAAAATGTCTGCACATCACGCAAATTTAAATATATAATTAAATATATGCAATACGTCTTATATATGCATTATATTTTCAATGTCACTTATGCCTCAATTATTAAATGCATGTTTGGATAAATCTAATTCAGTCAAATAACGTGTAAAAATGTCTACAAATGTCTAAAAAATCTGACAACAATTGATAGTTTAGTGCATAAAATTTAAAATATGTTTGTATGTCAAAGTGACTTAAAATAATGAAGTTGATACACATGTGTAGAACTGTATATTGACATAATATACTGCATATTTGCTTGACTGCAACTGTAAACCATAACTATATTGTGATATTAATAATAAATTAATGTAAATATTAAATATATGAGATTGTAATGTATAATATGAACATAATATATATTTTATTTGTAATAATATAATTAACACAATGCAGTTGTTCATTTGTGTGTGTATATGTGAGACTCACCACGTATGCACTGACGGTCTCCGTGACAACGCTGCATCCCCGTGCTTTGGCCTGGCTGGGTGGCGGCTGAAGCCGGGCCAGGTGGAGGGGGAGCAGGAGGGGAACGCATCCGTGCTGCTGGACTGGCCCTGGCCACTGGGATCCGTGGTGGTGGAGGGGTGGGCTCTGAATCTGGGACCACCTTACTGATCACACTGGTGAAGAAACAAAGAAAAAGAGGAAAGAAAGGACGGTTATGCACCATAAAAATTTTATTTATGTCATTGAATGAATAGTTTATTGTATTACTGTTTGTTTTACATGTAATTAAGGTCAAACGTTATTGTAAGGTCTAATTCTCACTATTAACTACGACTTTTGCCTCAATAAACTTAACTTAATATGCTGCTTATTAATAGTAAGGTAGTTCTTAAGTTTAGATATGAAATAGAATTAAGGGATCTAAAATATGATCATACAGAATAAGGCATTAATATGTGCTTTATAAGCAGCCAATTTAGTAGTAACATGCCTGCTAGTTAATAGCGATAATTGGTTCTTAAAAAGTGTTACTGTTGTTGTTGTTTTTCCTTCACATTTTTGTATATTTGTTGTATGTGCATTTATACAAACACTGGTAATGTAATTATCTTTGTTATTGTTTTTGTAAAAAAAAAAAAAGGCTTATATCATGCAATATAATTTTTGGCTAAAAACCATTATAATGGCCAGTATTATAAATGAGCTTTTCGGTTTCTGTTTCATTGTGAATAAATCAATCAACCAATTAAATAAAATAAACAATACAAATAATTAATATTTGTGATGATTTATTTTGAATAAATAAAATAATGAAATAAGTAAAAAATAAAACCTACATCAAAACATTATAAATGTGTAAGTATTTCAATGTATTGTTTAAAAAAGTTCACACCAAATCTCTAAAAGAATACGAGTAAACAGCATACATTTGATCTATTTTTTATGCTATACTTTTGCCTGTTTGAGTGCTTTTGTCTGAATACTGTAAACGGTGAACCGTTCTTATTTTATCTGCTTTCAATGTCAGCTGATATTTTCACCAATATATTGAGGATCCTTAATAATTATAATCTGGCAATAGAGAAGAGCTGTTTGTCTTTTAAATGCTGCCAGACAAACTGATTAAACCCTGCTGTTGCCGAGTAACAGGTTGATTGACAGGCTCGGAGAGAGTGGACAGCGGCGCTTGCTGTGGTATTGACCCTGAGAAGGGCGTGTCAAACGGTCAGCTCCGATTACACACACAGACACTCATTATTTATGCTTCATCTGACTGACACACACACACACACACACCACAACCATGCACAGGGCTCCCTCTCGGGGTAAAGATGGTGTGGGGTATGCCCTGTCCAGGATGTGACCTCACAACCTTTCAGAGATCAAAGGTCACCTGTGCCAATGTTTCCAGTGCATCAAAGGAGCTTCTGTTGAGATCTCGCAAAAATGTACACTGTATAGATCACTATTTTTGGTTATAGCTGATATAAATACTCTTTTATCTTTTACTTTCATCATTGATATACTGTGCATCCCTAATGTCTTTCAAGCTAAAATAAAAGTTAAACAAACAACATCTAAAGCTTTTTGCTTATGTAAACGAAACAAAACACAAGGACAGACATAAAAACACATTTTCCTCTTGAAAGCACTGCTGATTGTGTTTTTCAACAAACTAGACTACAGGTGCAAGAAAAGAGCACAACACAGGCAACATCAGAGGCACAACACACACTCCCAGGCTGAGAATAAAGGCCTTCCTGTACAAACACACACACACACACACACACACACACACACAGACGTAAACACTAATGTTTCCTGTCCTGCATGCAGGTGGAATTGAAGAGGTGAGGAAGAAATTCAAAAGCACAGTCAAAACACTGCAGATGCTGTACTTTCTGAGTCTAAATCACACTGGCCATTAAAGCAACATCAGTCACATGTAGACGTTCAGGAATCAGTAATCGCCTTACCTGTAGTATGGCGCTGTGTGTGTGTGAGGGGGTTAAGTGGTGTGAACACTGGCGCTATTGATAGGAGTGTGCAGGAGGGGGCCATGATGTGGGGTGTGTGTGTGTTTGCCCCCCTCAAAGACCTCATGGGACGTCTGGGACTGGTCACAAGACCCAAAGCCTGAAACTCACACCTGTACACAGACTCAGAGACTCTGACCACACAGAGAGCTGCCTGATACTCTCAACCCTTCGTGTGTGTATGTGTGTGTGAAGTACTTACATCTTGTCTTGTCCAGCGCCCACTCTGAGGGTCAGTCGGGGTATGACAGGAGACGGTGGGACAGCGGGAAGAACATCAGCCTAAACAGACAGAAATAATTTGAAATATATTATATATATTATATATAAATTCAGGTCAGGTCGCCACTGAATTATTAAGCTTAGGGATAGGCTATGTGGCCAAAAATATTACCAGAGTTATTTTTTCATATCATTTGACATTAACATTTATCAGAATATTTATTGCACACCATTAACAAGGAAAGGAAATTCCACATTCGACCTTGAGAATGTAAACACAATAACACAGAGTAAGCCACCTTTTAATTTAAGAACCCATTTTATTTTATTTTTTTGATTCTGTATTTTGATTTAATACAAAATGATCATAAAAATGCTACCGAATGAAATGTATTATTTCTAAATGTTTGACCATTTAACAAATCTTCTAAAATGTAATCAATATTAATTTAAAAAAAAAAAGCTTATTACAGATAACTTTTTTTGTATTTTGATTTAATACATATTTATCATATAAATGCTATCAAACGAAATGAAAATAAAACAGAATATTTTAAAATGTAATCCATATAGCAATTCATTTGAAAAAGATGATCAATTAATAAGATTATTATAGATATATTTATTTTATCTTTATTCTTTTTTTTATAAATATCAATATTTATCACCCAGCCCTATTTAAGGTTTATTTGATGCTGTAGTCTGTAAAATAGGGATTCACTGATGCTATACAAAAATGACCAATAATTATCTCATGATAACCAATATACGTCAATGTAATTAATCTATTCTGTTTTGCCTGTTTTTTTTTTTCATTCCAATTAAAGCTGTGCATGGAAATTTGACATGCTTCTTGGCGAAATCAGGCAACAACACAATGTACAGCAAAAAAGAACAGGAAAAAAGAATCAATATGAAAATAAGCTGTGATATAATTAATATCTCAATATCGTGTTTTAAAAGAATAAACTACAATAAAATAAAAATGCAAAACTCCCTAAATTTCAAAACGCTGGCCTGATGGATACATAACTTAGAACTCTAAAAGTGGGAAATTTCACACAGGTCACATGCAGTGGTCACTCTTCTGAGGGCTTAATCCTGTTCTAACCAGATATGGTTACAGAAATGACCATTTCTTTTTAAAGCTGAATTCAGTACTGAAAAATTCAGGTAGTGACAACAGAATTTTCACTGAATCCAAAGAATGTGTAAAGAACCAAACAACTAATCACGTGCATAAAACAGGGCATCTCAGCTGACAACAGTTTACTGAAAACCAAACAGTTTAAAATGTTGGTATACATGTTTTCTTCACAGCTGCAAATCACCAAGTCAGTGCTACGGTTATCACCCCGTCAATCATCACGGGTTTGGGGTTGAAGGATCAATCCAGTATTCCTCATACACAAGGAAAACAGGGTTGTTTTTTCCAAAACTTGCAGTGATGACATAATTGTGAGTCAGTTATTAAACTACAAATCAGCTACTAATGTGGACAAGGCCACACAGCTTCACCTCAGACGCTCACACTTAACACGGCAGATGGACAACATAGTGTCCTGCTAATCCAGTTTAGCTATCACCAGGGTCAGTCCTCCTGAAAAGCCCTTTATGTACACACACCTCTGATGCTGGCAGTAGTCTGTCCTATCTGAGGCCATGGAGGCGGGGAGGAACAGAAAGAGGGGTATGAACAGACCCCAGAACAGAGATAAAAACAGCAGAATGGGATGATGAACAGAACAAAGCGCATGAGAGATGGAGGAGATGATAGCGTTGGGACGGATAACGCGGCGCTGGCGGAGGAGACCGGTGTAGTGTGTCTCAGGGGTTTTTCTGAGGCTTAACGAGAGTGAGGTGCTCTTTGTGCGTTTGTGTTGGGAAGAACCCCTGCCGCTGTGGTGCTTTTGTCCGCCCAGATCCCCCATAATGCCGCTGCACTAATTGTTTAACACAGAAACATGTCTTTTCTCTCTTTAATGTTTTTGTTTTTATTGTTGCGCAGCGCATTCATTACAAAACCTTTGTGGATTTGGAGACTCCTCCCTGTGTCTCGCTCACTCTCTCTGTCTGCCATCCCATCCTCTCTCTTTCTCTCTGTTTTTCATGTCCTTTCTGCTATGGAAAGAGGGGAACGTAAGTATCAGCAGAATTGAGAGGATGGCTGGCAGGTTGCATCATTTGGAGAGAATAGGAGCGTGAGAAGCCGTGTTAGCCGCTGCATTAGCATATATGCATGAACAAACCTGGCGAGTGGCGCCAAAAAAACAAAAAATGTCTGGAGGTATGCCTGTGCTCGCAATTCTCCTTCTCCGATTCGCTTTCAGATCCGATCTTCCCAAACGGATGGCTTTTATGAAGCATTATAACCATGACTATCACACGTCTCTTCTAGCGATACATGCTTGGGAAAGCACCCCGATTGCGCCTATATAAGGGTTACACTATACTGGGGCTATAACAAGGGCTGCAACTCTAAACTGCCATAAAAGATTTATCAGCAGTTTGTACTTCAGTTGATTAGAGGAGCTCTTGAGTTAACACTGGACTCAGCACAATGAATTTTAGACGGCCTTGTTAATCTATGGAAAACTCCTCTGAGAGAAACGGGCAAAACAAACTTGTTTCACCTGGTACCGGTGTTTTCTGCTCGGCTATTCAACAGTGGCGCTGCTTAATCTGCTGCGCCGTGGCAAAATAAATTATATTTTCTCTGAGATGTGACTTTGCAGTCTGAATTGAATGTGATGAAATGAAGAGTTGGTAGTACAAAATAATACAAAGACAATAAACAGATTCTAAAAATTGGTTTTGCTTCAGGACCCAGATTTTATTTTGGACTCAAATGGTGACCCAACACAGTAACTAAATTATTTATTGTACAGAAAGCAGGGGTGAGCGATATACCGGTAAAAATGTGTCAACCGGTAGAGATTTTGGACTATCATCTCTATCACGGTTACATGCTCACATGACGTTGCTGTGCTACGTGGTCACAAAAACGTATTGTTTGCAGTAGTTTTTAAGCATTGCGGCTTAAAAGACAAGCGTTTTTAAGCCGTTGAAATGCAATCAGCAGTTTATGGGCCTTGAACGGTTAAATACACACATGTATGTTTCAAAATGCCCGTCTTTGCAAGTATTCTCGCAAACACAAAATTGAGGTCTTAATTGAAAGCAAACAGCTGAGAAAGAAAACACATATTTAACAGTATATTGGATCCGGGCAGCTCTTAAAGTGACAGCAGTCTAATATTCCTGCTCTCTGTCATTCATGTTAATCAAACAACAAAAGAGAGTTAATCGCTCACTGCTCTTGACTAAATCACTTTTGTAACTTTAATAAGAAACATCACAGTGAAGAATATGCAATGTTTTTATACATTTGATTACTTTATACCAATGATTCCCAACCTTTTTTAGTCGTGGCACCCTTTGGAAATTTTAACAAACTTGTGGCACCCTACAAAATTTATTTTGTCACAATATTTGAATTTCTAACTTCGATATGATAATTTGAAAAGTATAGATATTCGGTACAACAGGGAAGAACTGCAGAATATAATGTCATACAGATATTTTTAATATTATAAAAAAAAATTTGTCCATCAATGGTGGCAATCAGTAGGCTAATTTCTAAGAGACCAATTTATATGACACTATCTCACATCACTCAGTGTTTTTTTTTTTATTTTACAGTGGGGTAATTTTGTTGCAGTAGCACGAGATGCACGAGATACAAACTTTGAATTGAATAAAAAATGACAAGGAGGCTAAGCAGTTAATAATAAAATAAGAACAAATAAAGAAATGACTAATGATAGCACAAATAAAAAAAAATCAAGATAGGTCTACAAATGAAATAAATAGCTTTTTAGTTTTTCAGGTAGGTCTAACACACAGTAGGGCTATTAAGAGATTTAAAAAAAAAAAATACAGTAGGGCTATTGCAGACAGAAACAATACTGTACTACATCGATGTTTCCTGTCGGCTCAATTTTTGAGTGGACTTTGCTGTTCCGAT
>NW_015662942.1:995296-1012181 GCF_001515625.1 Sinocyclocheilus rhinocerous
CTGAGCGGAGCGCACACGCATAGAGCGGGATAATACGCAGAGCGTCACACCACGTGAAACCTGAGCGGTGAACTAATTTTCGGCAGCCGGAATTTCGGTGTATCTCTAATTATTGGCGACATCAGAAATGGATATTAGTGCTGGGCGGTATGACCAAAAATTTATATCACGGTATTTTTCTAAATGATACCGGTTTCACGGTACATGCCGGTATTTTTTTTTCATGCATGACCGGGTGTTAACCATATTTTCTGATTGAGAGAGGAAATACTGCAGTATATTGACTTAGAATGCCCTATTTTACTGTCATGATGAGTGAATATTGTCAAAAAATATCACACTAAATATTGACTAAACACAACCCCTTTTAATACATGTTAACCAGGAGTCACTCTCATTTATAATCGCGGCGAACTTTCACGCTTAGTAACACATACAGCTGTTCCCTCACTACAGTGCAACAGTGAAAAGGGTCCCCTTTCAAACAGTGTTGCGTTCCGAACGTTGTTTAAGCAACATACACCGGTATTGCGGTATTTTAAAAATTCATATCATAACAAAAATAAACACCGGTATTCTGTATGAACCGGTATACCGCCCAGCACTAATGGATATTATATAATAGATGGTTTTTTTGAACATTTTAGCAATTTAAAAATATTAAAAAGAGATCTTTTACACGGCACCCCTGCTCTCGACAGATGGCACCCCGGTTGGGAAACACTGCTTTATACCATGTATGTAGCATTTCTTATTTATTTGTTCTACTGTAGTTTTTTGTCCTATTGCTTGTAATTAGTTTCTTATTCTTATTTAATCATTGACTGTTTACTTGTCAGTGATTAAAAAACTCAACCAGAATAAAGGGAGATGGTTGGTCGACAATTGCGGTGGGGCAAAGTAAGACTTGTATCGTCATCCAAAAAGCCAGTCTTTCTGAGGCAGAGCAAGTTGTTTAATTTTTAGGTTTTTAACAGTCATTAAAGTTTAAAAAACAAATAACTTCAGATTGCGATATCTCCCATTCGGAAGGAGGACACCTGTGTTTTCTAACCACAGTCGGGCAATGGGGAACAGCCGTCCAACACACGAGCGAGTACAGACCTTTCAACCTCCCTAAGGAAGGAGCTAAGGCCATGTGTCTTGACGATAAGGCCCGTGTACGTGTGTGTGTGCGCGTCTGTAAGAGCGAACGTGTGTGCACACACTCAGGGTGACCCACAAAAGCAGGACGAGATAGTACTATCTGCTTATGTTAATTAGTCTTTAAGTGGTTGAGGAGGTGGCAGCAATGTCTTTCTCCCTAAAAGTGCCCCGTCCTACTTAACCTACTCCTATCACGATTAGGCCCGCTCATTCAAACACGCACTGCACGTGCACCCAACATAAATGGCTGCGGGATCGCGTAAATTGATTAATCAGCTTCTAAATGGATGTATAGTGCTGTAGCTAGCGTGACCTAGAGACCAGCGTCGCTCTTTAAAAGCGCTATGAGCTAAAGAACCGATAACGAAAAAGTGAAAACGGAACTTGAAATTTTACAAGAGCGTAATACCATAAAGCACAATACAATTAAATATGATACAAAGGTCTTTTTTGTGCCGTTTAGCAAAGAGTCAGTGTTCAGTAGGGGTGGAGATTAGCCAGTGTGAGGAGACTCTTCTCAGGTTGTAGGATGGAACTTGAATCAAAATCCCTTTGGATGCATTTATATGCAATATTAAAAATAAACGGGGGTAAATTCAATGCCCATGTTCATCTTTTACCTTTACTATTCATACTAATGACCCTGATCTCTGCATTTTGAAAATACTTCATGTAGTTACGGCATTCATGTCATCCCTGGAATGTCTTCAAAGATTCACAGATGAGGGTACCATGCAGAAGCACAGAGTATATCTTGACCATCACGGAATACCCAACATTACTAATAGGATTTCCGCAAACAGCTTGAGACCGTCTACTGCACTGGACAATCCAAATCTATTCATCCTGTTGTCAGAAGTAGCGCAAACACGTGGAGTATGTCAGAAACAGATAGGGGCAACTGTTGATGACTCATCACGCCGCATCTAGTTTAGACAAAAATCACTGATTATAATGGTTTCTATTTGCTTTTTGCGTCACGTCACTCGTGTTTGGTGTAACGATGTGGTATAAGGCTTACAAGACTGAAAAAATAAGCGTAATTACTAACTGGTTGTTCTGTAACAATAATATATCATCTGAAATAATATTACTTTTTGGCTGATTTCAACAATACCTTTCTATACAACAAGGATGGGTGATAAACTACAACATATGGCGATTCATATTTAAATTAATTTCATTAAACACCATTTTTGGTAACAAATTTGTATTAAATCATAAAATAGGGAATCCAGAAAAAAAATCAATGGAAAACACAGAATTTAAGGAAAAATAATAATTTTGTGGCGCCCTTAATTAAAAGTTAGGTACTTTGTGGAGTTTAATTGTGAATAAATAAGTTATGTGTACATTCATTCTCAAGGTATAACAAGCACATGGAAAGGTTTTCATTCAACATGAATGAATATTGTGATAAATATCGATGGGAAAAAATACTGTGATAATATGTTTTGTACACGTTATGTAATGTAATGTTTTTTTATTTGAATATCATGTTTCAATTAGAAACACATGAAGATGGCTGCAAAAACCAATTTTGACTTCAACCATTTGCCACTTGTTTTCAAGCAAGCAACTAAAGATTTACTTAAAGACTAAAGACCCATTGTGAGAAAAAAAATGGCATAATCTCTTTCTCTTCTTTCCATCTGTCTGTACACTGTATCGTTTGTTCCCACTTTTGCCCCCATCTCTTCTCTCTCTCCCACCATCGTTCTCTCTCAATTTCTGTAATTCCGTGTTTGGTAGCAGTAGTTCCGAGGCAGTTCTCAAGAAACAGCACTGGATGTTGTGGTTAAGGTCCAGAGATAGCAGATTGCATTGTGGTCCCACAGCATTGGCATTGTGGCTGGATTTGTCCGGTTTTATGTAAACGCAATACTCTTTTCACCTGAACTAATACAACCAGTGGCGTAAAGCCCCTTACTGCTACCGACGGCATTTTTCTGCTAATCTCTACGGATTTAAGTCCCTTGCACACATACCTCAGGCCAACGACTGATAACCCCCCCCTGGCTCCCCACCCCCTCAGCTCTCTCTTCCTCTCTCTCTCTCTCTCTTTCCTCTCACTCTCTTGTCTCTTTTTCTTTTCTCCTGGATGGCAGCAAAGCAGCCTTGCAAAAAATTAAAGTGATGGAAAGATTTAAGCAGGTGGAGAACGAGAGAAATCATTTTCTCAATCCCATCTCCCAGTGGCAGCAGGAGACGGAGAAAAAGATGGAGAGAAAAAGAGAGTGCGGGGGTCAGGGATTCAGGTAACGAAAGAAAAAGAGACAGAAAGCAGGAAAAATGGAATTCCGCAGCAGTCTAAATCAATTCAAGCTGCTCTGATGTGGTGTACATACATTATCACTGTCATTGGACGGTGAAAAGCGATTGGAGGATGAGTTTGATAAAGAAGAACTAACACACTCTTTCGCTCAAGCTCTTTTGCAGACACACATACGTATACACGCTGTAAAATGGGGTATGAATTGGGTAAACAGAGGCTTTGAGGTGTATTTTCCCTTGTTTGATTTGCACACAGATTCATAGTCTATTGTGTGTGTGTGTGTGTGTGCGCACAGGGGCTCCATGCAAGGAGCAGGATTCCAGGGACAAATCGACCGGAAAAGACGGAAATGTAAATGTAGCTCAGCGATCTACCACTGATCTCAGAGGTACACACACACAAGGACACAAAGACAGAAAGATACACACGCACACACTGAGTTAGTAACGGGGCCAGCTAGTAAATCTATCTGTGTGACTCTCTTGTGTATTGCATTATTGATGCTGCACCTGATAGTCATATTGAATTCATGTGGAAGTTTTATGAATGGCCTATGCGGCCTTATGTAGTTGGCATTCAATGATGAGTACATCATGCAGTTGCATATGCATACGATGCAAAACTGTGTACATGTACACCTTGTTGCCTCTGCATATTGTGCTTCACTCAGAAATATGAGGTTAGAGATATAAAATGGTTGTGAAGATCATTTCATGTTGACTTTAACTAGTTTTAACTAGTTTAGAGTAGCTTTTGGTGTAAGCAGTGAAAGTAGCTTTCAAAATACTGCGTGAGACCAGGGACTTCGTAAGTGCTATAGGGCGTCTTACCAATAAACTTGATTTCTCAAGTTTTGGCTTGTCTTTCTCCTTTTCCTTCGTCTTTTCTTTCTTCTCTCTGTCCTTCTTCTTCTCATCTTTATCTCGCTCCTTCTCCCTTGCCCGTTCCTTTTCACGCTCCTTCTCTCTGTCTTTCTCCTTCTCTTTTTTCTTCTTCTTCTCTTTCTTGTCCTTCTTCTTGTCCTTGTCTTTGCTCTTGGTATCCTTGGGGTGTGGGAATAATTTATCAGGGAGTATTGGTGGCAAAGGGGGCAACATTGATGGGACTCGTAGGCAGGTCTGGGGGCTGAAGAGTGGGCTGGTGGCGCCGACGGCAGCGGCAATGTCTTTGGTTCCTTGAGATATCCTCTTCTCTTCCTTGCCTCGCTCCTTGCCCTTGTCTCGTTTCTCTTTCTCTTTCTTGCTTTTCTCTTTATCTTTCTTCTTGTCTTTGTGCTTGTCCTTCTCTTTCTTCCCGCTAATGCCGTCTCTCCGCTCTTCACCTCCTAGCAATAGCTCCAGCCAGGGCATGTTGTTCTCCTCTACCTGCCCTCGCTCCTTTTCCCGCTTCTTCTCCTTGTTCTTGTCCTTGTTCTTTCCTTTCTCTTTGCCCTTCTCCTTGAGTCTCTCCTTGTCTTTCTTCTTCAACTTGACCCTGATGTCCTTCTTGAGTTTTTTCTTCAGAAGGGTAGCGGTAACAGGGTCTTTCCGTTCCTGGGGAGGTTTTAGAGGTGGCAGCAGTGTGGGAGGTGAGTCAGGTGGGGACGACAGGTAAGTGGGTTCTGGAGGTGAAAGACTTGGGGCCTGAATTGGCTTTTGACCCTGATTGGCCTTTCGGATGACCTCGTCTATAGAGTCATCCATCGTCCAGCGATTAGGCGGGTTGAGATTTGGGGGAACTGGTGGAAGTGAGTGTTTTCCGGTGAGAGCTTGTGGAGGTTTGATGTGGCTTAGCATATGTTTGGGTGCAGGTTTTGGAGGGTTTGGCCCCTCACTGTCTGAGTCCGAGTCATAAGCAAATGGGTCTGATCCATCTCCATCTGCACAAGCCCGTGCAATCACAGCAGCAATAGAGTTCTCAATATCCTCGTCTCCTGTATCATGAGCTCTGAACTGGCCATCACGAGAACTATCATCTGCAGGAGGTCCAGCCCAGCCACGTCCAGTTGCTCCCAAAAGGGCAAAGCTTAGCTTTGGGCTGCGGGGGCTTTTGGGCCTACCGGGTGACCTCTTTCCTGCCTTCTGATTGGTCTTGGGTGGGGTCAACATAAGTGGTCGCCCCAATACACCAGTGGGTGCAGAACCAGCACCTCTTTTGGGTGACTTGTTCTTCTGTCGTGCAGGAGAGGGTGAGGGCAATTTTGGCTTGTGTCCAGGTGTAGGAGGTGCCAGAGGAGGTCGGGGTAATTCGGGGGAGAGGGGAGGGGAGGGGGAATGCGGCATGTGTTGGGAGTTGAGGGAACTGAGAGGTTCCCGTGGCTCATAACTCCATTCGGGGCTAACGCCTGGTTTGCTGCTCAGGCGGGGTCTCTTGGCGGCGGGTAATAGACCCTCAGGCCTGGGACTCTCTTCGCCATGACGATTAAGCCAGTTCTCATCATTCTCCTCTTCCTCAACGTCCTCTTCCTCACCCAGGGAGACCTGCATGGCCTCGGCAGAAGTGCCCATATCTGCAGGAACCGGCTCCTCCTCTTCCTCATCTGCCAGAAGGGAACATACAAATATAAATCAAATGCAACCAGAATTTGCAAAAAGCAAGAACAGAGAGTTGAGAAACAGGATCAGATAACTATGCAAGCCAGACTGAAAACCACTAATTACACACCTGATTCAACCCTGTTTTGTAAATAATACAGATAATAAGAAAGAACATGACAGGAAAAATAAGAAAAGGGGCAATATTGACATATGAACAATATTAACAGAGAGGGAACATCTCAGGGTGGAATGGAGGGTGGATATCAGAGCAACAGATCAAAATCATCCACACCTGATTACACAGCAGAACAACAGAGCGAACAAGATACACACACACAAAATCAGACCCACATCCAAGTGTGGAAGCAATCTCTGGTTAAATCAAACTTTTTTTAATGTCTCCAAGCACTCCAAATGCACGCGCGCACACACTACACACTAGGGTGGCGTGATACCAGTTAACCAGTGGTAATCTGGCCACTGTGACTCTCCGCACCACAATGGATGACAGGAAGTGCAGGCAGAGCCCTCTGACACTCTCTATTATAAATAGTGTAATCTATATGGTAATATTGTTGTATTCTATAAGCACAGAATGGGGATAAGATAACATTGTGACTTTAGGCTTTCTTCCGGCCAGTGGAATGGTAATAGTTATCAAAGGTTATTTGGGAATGACACGCCGGCTGCTCTCTGATTGGCTGGGGCCGGTTATTTATGATACGAATTATGATAAAGATGATGTCTCTTCTGCGTCGGTCGCTCTCCCTCTCCTCGGCCCTCTCGCACAATAAATTGCTATCGTTAATCACGGGAAGGCTTTGTGCCGGCGTGATTACCGCGCCAGCACCGTAATAAGAATTTTTATTTAAAGGAAGAATATGGATTTGTCATCGCCTCCTCCGCATGTAGTAAAGTGACAGTATTTCACAACGCTGACATTTAATTTGTATGGAAAAAAAGGAAAAGCGGCATGGGTGATATTTGCATTTTATGGCTCTATCCTCCATTTCCTTTCTTCCTGGAATAGAAGTACTCTCTCTTTTCTTTCACACAATTGGACGTTTCCATGAAAAAGGTACAAAAATACAGTCTGAAACTCTTAAAAATGAAGTCAATTTTTTAATCCACCAAATGGTCAGTGTAAAGAGGTGCTTAACCTTCAGGAAATTTTGTTCATCGACCTCATGAGGTCAAGCTAAGAAGTTTTAAAATTAATTTCTTCTGAGTTCAAATACGGGTGACTCATTACTTATTTAGGACCAAATTAGTTTGTAGTTAATGACCAAATTATTATTTACCTATAATTCAAGAAAACTATTTGTTTTTAACTTTTTTTTATTAATTCTGGAAACAGTAATAAATTTTATATACATACTATGTGTATAATACATATGCTATGCAGAAAGTGTCCAAATCATTACATAAGTGTCAAAATGGTATGGAACATTACATTATTTGCAATATGATGAAAATCATGCGACAACAGGGTTTAGCAAAGCTAAAAAAATAAAAATAAAAAAAAGGAAATAGCTACATTTGACATTTTTGGTAATTTAAATTAATCTGATTGGGTGGGGTGGATGATATGATGTTTAAAATGTTATTGTACGTCAAACATATGTTAATAGTAATTAATAATAAAAAATAAATATATCTAATAGTCATAGTTCTCAGTACACATGGCTTTTGTGCCTGTAGTAATTTAAAATAAAATAAAATAAACGACATCATACTTAAGACCCACATATTACGTGAAAATCAGTGTGTGTTTGAAACACAGTGCTCATGGGAGGGATTGAAATGAGAGATATCTGCGAATGTGTGTGATCATTTTCAGACATGAGGCCTCTACTCATCCGTCCAGTGGAGAAACAGCTCCGTTTTCACTTGCAACCAGTTTCCCTTTCATCTGATATCAAAAAAATAAAATAAAATAAAATCACCCCCTCCTTCCCATTTCATTTGGCACTGCCGAAGAAAAGCACAGATTTTGTACACTTGCACACAAACACACGGCGCTTAATTGATTGTGTCACTTACAAATGCGAATAAGACTAAAGACAGGGAGTGATAAGGGGGAAAAGCCACTGCGCCAAAAATGGTACATGGGAATGAAAACAAGCTTACACACACATTGTAAAGTAATTAAAATGGATAGATAAGAAAGAGAGTGAATGAGAAGAGAGAGAGCTGTCAATTTACTGGAGACCAATGCCTGATGCAACTAACCAGCTTTCTTATACTGACACACACACACACACACACACACACAAATAGTTAGGTATGGTGTGTGTGTGTGTGTGGGGGGGGGGGGGGTCAACATTAAAAAGGAAAAGTTGGATTAAGGCCTACAGCAATTAAAAGCAGCTCGTTTATTGGGGGGCTCGAGAAGCGGGCTAAACGAGAAGAGATAAGATGCGTTTAATGTTCCAATTCCGCAGTGCGGGACAATTACTAACATCTGAGAGCATAAAAAAATTAAAAAATCAACCTGTAGGAGTGTTTAATGAAGGTGGCATCTACGTCACACAAAGATTCCTTAAACACCTTATACTGGTTTAATTGCAATTATACGTTATCATATTATGAATTAGGAAAAAATAATAATAACAATAATTCATAATAAAGCACAATACTATTTTATCGTCTTTAATTAAAATGTAATAGCTGCTTTGCCTCTGAAATAACTCTTTAATAACTGCTCTCGCTCTGAAACACCGTTTTTATTTTTATTTTTTAACATGACATCATAAAGACCATATCAGGATAGAAGCAAACCTCAACAACTGACTGCAAACTGTCTTTTTTTTTTACTTTTCAATTCCTGATGAGAAAATTCAGGTTCTATTTATTTATTTATTTTTTACTTAGATTGGATTGCGAATACAGTTTCATCATAAGCGTGCACAAGAGTTTTCCTTCATAAAATGATCTTGAACTTTTGTACACTATTAACAATCTAAACAGATAATTAATTATATAATATATATATATATATATATCATATAACTAAAATAGAATTATTCATAAACATGTTATGTATAAACAGATCTGCTACATGTCTAAATTATGTGAAAATCAGGTGACAGTATCTCTACTAAATATTATCATTTTTAAACAATCTGTATTGTTCTCAATAGGCTGACAGTAAAAATTATTTATACTTATTATTTCTAATTCAAACTGTACACTCTTTTATATTAGGTTTCAACAAACATTAAGCATTTATTAATTATTTTAGTGTAAAATATACTGCTTTGATTTCCGCTTTAAAATCACAGATTGGAGTATAGTATGAATGCTGATTTAAATAAGGCAAAACAGTACAGATTTATAACATCAGCCATCATATTATTTATCGACTAAACTTTCTTGATCAACGCATCCGTAATCAACCTTAAACATGATGCATAAGAACAACAACATGAGAAAGAAAAACCTGCCTGGTGTGAAATAAATGGGAGCAGAAGCAGAGTTTGCCATGACTTTGACCTTGTCTGCAGTATCTATCTTAAACACACACAAATGTGCCACGGCCTTCTGTCCTGCAGCGTCTCCTTGCTCTCACGACCTTCACGTCCAGCAGGGGAAACTTCTGCATGCTTCCGGCTGTAAGTTATTCAAGAATAAGCTTTGAATAATTGTCCCGCAATATGAGTCTCTCTGATTAATTGCCTGAGATAAGAGCAGCTTCTCTCTCGTTCTGTGGCTCCGGCGCTCACTGCAGGGCCCTGCCGAGTCCCCTAATCACAACACACACCGTTTATCTGAGAGTGTGGAGATCCAGCTTTGCTTGGGTTCACATGCAAGAGTAGGTTTAACACAGACTTGAGCAAAATATTAAAGGAAGTACATTAATAGCATGCATCAAAGTGTACATGAATCTAGGCAGTGTAGTCAAAGACACAATATGATTCATTTTGTATCAGGGCAGCCATAGTTATCATCTACATATTACATATTTTCCCTTTAATATATAACATTTGAATTGCTATGTAAATGAATAAGTCTATAAATAAAAATAGAAATATAGCATTTCTTTTCAATCATAGAATTATATAGAACAAGTTTATTTCCTAAGTAAATTCTAATTATAATATACTTAATTTAATCATTATAATAATATAATAGATAATTATAATATTTAGAATTCATGTTATATATTTTGTATATTTGTACAGTATAATTCTACATTAAAATGCACATATTAATTATAATTAATATATTAAATAGGTTTGTGGTAAAGTCTATTCTTGGATAATCCTCTGAACTTCACAAATGAAGGCACTGTAAAAAATGACAGTGAATTTAACGGTAAAAGACTGTAAAAATGCTACAGTAAAAACCTGTTAAATGGTTAACAGTAAATTCCCTTACTATATACGGTGGAAAAACTGTATTGGACATTACAAGTATTGGACATTAATTTTACGGTAGTATACCGTTTTTGGAAGTGAAAAAGACCGTATAATTTACAGGGAATAACCGTAAATTGACATTCCCAGAATTCCCTGCGTTAAATTTCAAATGTGATGTTTTTTTGTTGACGGATTTTTTTTTACTGTGTACTTTATCTCATTCGATTTTTTACTTTAGTTTTATTCATTTTACTTGATAAAAATAACTTGTGCAAACTGAAAGATATGGTTCTTTATGACAAATGATCAAATGAATGAAGTCAGACATCAGTACAAAACAACTTATATGACAAAAAAAAACTCAAACTAATTACAAACATAATTCTGAACAGATTTCTGACTGTATGAGTTACTTTCAAATCTGTTTAAAATAGATTACCTATATGTTCATCTGTGACCCTGGACCACAAAAACCAGTCATAAGGGTCAATTTTTTGAAATTGAGATTTATACATCATCTGAAAGCTGAATAAATAAACTTTTAGGATAGGACGATATTTGGCCGAGATACAACTATTTGAAAATCTGGAATCTGAGGATGCAAAAAAATCTAAATACTGAGAAAATCGCCTTTAAAGTTGCCCAAATGAAGTTCTGAGCAACGCATATTACTAATCAAAAATTAAGTCAAATCTTCTTTCTCCAGTAATTTAGTGCCATGCCTACAGGGCTCAGAGCCTTTGAAGTGGCAAGAAATGTCAAATCAATTATTGCTTTCCTGTAAGAAAAGAGCGTTTTATTGGGCTTTCATGCCAATAGTGTACATTGCGTGATTTGAGTTTGGAAAAAAAAAGGTTCATTTGGAATTAATTTACACACTTCGACAGGAGTCCATCAATGACGCCTGATTAAAGTGAAGTGGTTGATTTGAACATTTCTTTTCTCTGACTGCACCCGTCTCTGTGCCACAGACTTATTTGACAAAATAAGTCTTCCGATCAACGGTAAATATAGAGTAATGATATTTTGCACGTGCATGGACAAAGGTAGGGCTGGAGGGCAGTGAATACTTTATTTTTCAAGCACTTTTTATTTGGCAAACAGTTTCTAAATCATGTACTAAGGCACCCATTGCGATAAGTTTAATATATGCAAATCAGTTCTCCCAAACTATATATATATTAGTGCTGGGCGTTATGACCAAAAATGTATATCACGGTATTTTTCAAAATTATACCGGTTTCACGGTACATGACGGTATTTTTTTTTCATGCATGACCGGGTGTTAACCATATCGGTCTGTCAATATTGGCCATTACTGGATATATACCAGCAAATACTGGACATTTAATGCACATCTAACACTCCCTTAAATACTTAAGTATTAAATACTTAATACTTACAGGGATAGTTCAGTCAAAAATGAAAATTCTGTCATCACTGACTCACTCTTATGTTTCACTCTCACATGCATGACTTATTTATGTAAATGACAAAATGTTCATTTTGGGGAGAACAATCCCTTTAAAATAGCAATAATTTTATAAAACTGTAAAATTTCATTAATATAATTTAAAATGACTGAATTAAATGTTTTTGTCTATTTAGACAAATCTATATATAGATAAACATAGACAAATAATATACAATTTCAATATCAACCAGTTATCAGCAATAACCTGAAAATAATTATCAGTATTGGCCAGAATTAAAATTTAAGTAAATGTAAATGTTGTTATTTATTGCTTAAAACAGGACATGTAAATAAATGAGTACATATATTGTTCTTTTAAATACTGAAAAAAAAAAAGTGTAAATGATGCCTTGATTATTTTTATACTACAATGTAAAAATTACTGTAAATAAAACAAAGATTACTGGAGTACGATTTACAAGAAAACACTATTTCTACTTCAAAATTTCAGGTTTAAATGAATGTTTCTTACCATTTTTTTGTAATTATTTCTAAAATACACTAGTAAGTATTCACTAGTAAATCGTAAACCCTTTTTTTAAGTGTAAATTTAACATATTTAACATATATTAACATATTGAACATATTTAGCAAAAATACAAGCTCGGATTAAATTATGATTCCTCTGATCGTCAACAAATCATACGAGAGAGGACGAATACCAGGTAACACGCATTTTCCAGAACACTAAAGTGCTATTTTGGGAATATCGAGCGGCATGACTGCTAGGAAATCAAACAACAGACACCTTTCGCTTTATTGTGGCGCAAGGTCTTTTGTCCATCGTTGTGACTCGCTGTCTTTTTCGTTTTTTCTTTCCGGAGCGCGCTGGAGACAGACAGACTGGTGCGCCCACATGTTCACAGCACCATACATGGAACTTCAGTTGAGTAACGCTCCCCTCCCCTCCCTCCCTCAGCCGGCACACAGATCAGGGGCCCTGATCGCCTTTGCGATTAGAAAACCGCAGAATTTCGCCGTTCCCCAAAACAAAGTGTTTTTAAGGCTTCTGTTTTCTCTAGCCCTGGCGCCACCAGGAGTACAGTAAACAATAAACACTGACGGATGAAGCCTGTCGCGCACACAACGCACACGGAAGCGAGCACGTACACACACCGCACGCGTAGGTGTTCAGGTTCAACGTGTGAGCGCTGACTAATTTGAGTTGCATTGAGAGGCAAAGCATGGAGGTATTGTGTCAGTGCCTGTTACACTTCCCATAACCCTGTCATCAGTCTTATAGTCATTGAAAACCCGAGACAGCGGCTGCATGACGCCGGGTCACCTGCCTTGAACTCGTCCGCGTGCTTAAAACTCCCAAAACAAACGCCGTCTTCGGCGGATGCCATTAATGTATTAAACGCAATCGTAAACGCGCAGTTTGGCTAACGACAACAAAAAGAGCTTGATATTTTGGCCTTGTTAAATAAACAGGTCTTAAAGTTGCTGTTATCGATACATCAGGACAAGTTCACTGGCAAGCGAACAGCACTGAGGGGAAGAAAAAAACGGCTAGTTGAACACTTAACGGTGGACTTATGGCAAATTGACTTTTACTTCAAAGTGCTCCACAATTATGTCTTTCAGCAATTAGAGCGCTTGAAAAAACGGAACCCACTTGAGCCTTACCAGTGAACCGGTGGAGGAATGCCCTCGAGCCAGCTCGCGGAGGGGTGGGGGTGGGTTGGGTATTGTCTTGGGAGTCTGAGCAACTCAGACGCCTTGGCAAGAACGCACATCTGAAACCAGCGCTGCACACACACCCACGCGAGGCATGTCAGAGAAGGGTCAAAAGCGGGGTTAAAAAGTACTTTCCCGCACACAAACTTGTGTGACGCACAATAAATGTTCCAACAGTTTTATACACAAGAAAACTATTAGGCGATCAAAAGGGGGGGTATGTAACAATCAATTGCAATCTTAGTGCATTTGAATCGTTCCCAGGTTTAATACTGTAAGAAACAGGAGTCGCGCGTCTCCGTTCATCAGCGATGCTGAAGTCAGGAAGCTTTTGCTCCTGTGTTTGGTTTTAATGCTAATAACACAGCGCTATCTGAAGCAATTAGACTGCGTCTGATCCCTATCGGGTCAATGTGTTCCCAGCGCATCTAAAGAAAATGTTTGCGTTTGAAAAAGTCCATCACATAAACAGATAAGGAGCGGTGCAGTGCAGCGTCTAGACCGAGTTGACTTTGTTCCTGCGCAGATCAGTAACGGCGACCTGCTGCTGGTTCTGATGAACTCTCCTCTCGCTACCGCAGAACTGATATATACAGGCATAACAAACGGCGAAGAAGAGATACTCGCACAATGTATGTTGAGATTTGAATTCCCTATAATAAACGTTTTATAATATACAAGATGTAAAATTGCACATATTTTGCATTTAAAATCAACAGCTTGAAGTCAGTCACACAATTTTTCAATTAAACTGAAACAAAAATAATCACTACTTTCAACAGAATAGGCTATTTTAAAATTAACATCTATTGGTGAGTTTATATTACTAATACATATACCGAGTGCATCCTCTATTTAATCAAATAAATAATTCATGTAGAATTTAAATTGTAAATGTGTACACTGTACACATAAAAAGTACATTTTTATTCAAACAAAATAAAAGCTCCAATTAGCACAGAATTATTTTTAGAGTCCTTACAAGAAAGAAAAAAACCTCAACGTATTTTTACTTAAATATAAACGTGTATCCAAAATGATGACATTATTTAAAACGTGGAAAGTACGTATGCAAAATGTTACATACATTTCCTTATAGATAACTTAAATTCTTTGAGATTTAACTGACAACGGCCTAATCTTTCGGACATCACAAATATCCAACAACAGTTATCTAATCGGTCTGAGCATCTGCGCGTGATGTGGGAGGAATCCAGATACACTACATTTCCAACATAGAGAGCCGGAGCCATCACGCAAAGCACGTTCGGACCGCGCAGTCGAGCACAAAGAGCTCTTGCATACAGTAGTAAAACAGTTATGGTGTTGTTTCAAATCTTTTACTATCATTTAAATCTGGCCCACTTACAGATGTTTGGTTTGACAATAAATAAGCCGTGCAATCTTGGATAAAGTCATCAAAACACAACAAACTAAAAAAAAGTTGAAAACTAAAATACAGTTTATTTTTAATGATCTTTTAAGGTTTAATTGTTCAAAATAAATGCTAAATCCTACTTTATTTATTTCTACCAAGCGATATAATATACAGACAGGCTCAATTTCAAAAGTATTTTGTTTGTATGATCAATAGAGAACAAGATATTATAATATTATATTATCATTCCGGATGGTAAAATATTCATACTTTGCACATACCGTGTAGCTTTATTTCAGGAAGTAGTTTAATAGGAAAGGTAAGGGCAAGTGCAATTCAAAATGAACATTCCTGTGGCCAGGTCGTGACCTTTCTGTGAGTGTCTCTCAGGTCACGGGGTCAGGTCAATCAGAGGGGAATGTTATCCAAAGCGCTTTATTTATTTATTTAATCTTTCATCTGACTCCCCTCCTTCACCGCTGCCCGGGATTATCCGAAAACATGAAGGGAGAGACGGAGGAACGGGGAGAGGAGACCGCTGCTTCAAATTAGCCAGAATAAATAATCGCCACTTCAAGTCAATAAACACTGTACCTTACTTTTTTATGGAAGCGGTCAAATAAACTTTTTGAAAAGTTTCTGGTAGGTAAATAAAGGAGCTAAATTAGTGACCAGCCGATTTACGCTCATCTCTTTTTCTTTCGGTCGGAACGTCCAACCTATGTTTGACGTCCAAATATGTAATGAAGACATGCGGTTTTTCAAGCTTCGAGAAGTACAATAAATATAACAGAGGACCTTCTCAGAAACTGACCGTGCACTTGAGGAAGGATGTCAAATAATTTAACCACCTTTTTCCTACCACATTCTGGTGCATAACATGGTCAGACCGGTTTGAAGTAGAAAGAATGGGGGAAATGTAGGGGAAAAAATGTCCAATGTTTCCGGTTCAGGATGAGTTTGCTTTGACAGGTCACCGTCCTAATGTCTACCTGAATTGAGCGCTTCTGTTTCTATGAACTCTTCACCCTTTGGTGAACTACAAGCAGGAACAGCAGAGAAAAGGAAAAGAGACAGAGGGGGTCTACCGCCCAGTGGAGGGGACCCGCATGAGGGTTGTGGGACCAGTCTTCAGCGTTTCCTAAATGGCCAGCGCAACACAACAATACGCCTCATTTAGGCTTAATGGATGCATTCAATGCGTGTGCAGTCGAATATGTGTGTGTGTGTGGCATATTTATATATTTGCATTCATTAATAACGGGTGAAATACCAAACAAAGTTCATGCATGTGCATACATTGCGTGTTGGTATGTTGTGTGACAGCACAACAAGTGTGTGTGTGTGTGTGTGTGTGAGTGAGTGTGTGCGTGTACTGAAGAGAGCCCAAACAGCTCGGCGCCAGCAGTCTGCCCTTCCCGTAACGGCTGAACGACGGCAGAAGACTGAGAGAGCAAGAAAGAGAGAGATTTGCATCTCTTTGTGATAGAGAGGGCCAGGATTCCTCGCGCCCGTACGAACAAAATACAAATAAAAAAAAAGAGAGAAATTCGACAGAATGGCACCAGGACAAATTCCACTTGGTGCCGGCGTGTATCAGTGTCGACACACACAGGTGACTTACGGACACACCAAATCACACAAAGCAACAACCGAACGTACGCCTTCATGTACCCGTTCAAGTGAATTTCCTCGTATGCAACTTGAAGCCTCATTTAACCAAGCGAGAGACGCTAATATGGGAGTTCAATTCCTATAGGAATATTTTGAAAGTCGCTTAAGGCTATAGAAATTAGATCAAAATGGGTCAATGGCATATAAGTTGGTTTAAAATTTTTATAAATGCACTCTCTGTATTCAAATGAGCTTGATTTGGTTTTGGGAAAAATGTATACTATGAAAACTTTTTAGGAAAAGCTTAACCATCAAGCAAAATAAATAAACAAATAATTCAAAAAAGAATACTTGTTTTCAAGTTTTCAATAATTTAAATTACACACACACATACATACATATATATATATATATATATATATATATATATATATATACACA
>NW_015662942.1:1013585-1016620 GCF_001515625.1 Sinocyclocheilus rhinocerous
ATATATATATATATATATATATACACATTTTATATATATATATATATATATATATAAACATTTTCATTAGTTTTTTTAGGTAGTCAAATCACGTGACATTTTACAATCTTAACTAACCTTGCCTTATCATAAAGAAGTCAAATTATGGCCATGGTCAGGTTTTTCTTTTTTCTATTTAATGTCTTTTAAACTCAAACTTTCACTACAAAAAAATGGAAACCATAATAATACTATGAGAAGAAAGCAGGAGCGTATTTCACTTCCCCAAACACAGCGGTAAACGTATTTAAATGTGTCTTGCTTTCATATTGGTGTATTAAGATTACTTAAATTTTTCCAATTTGTTTTTATTTTCCAAAATCGTAGAAAGTGCTGGGTCGACACACTACAGGCAGGCAGTAAAATAAAGCTTCTCAATCTCAATATGGGAGGAATATAATCCCAAACTAGCCTACCACTTGAGACACACGCAACTCAATCTAAAAACCCCCATATATTAAAAGTGTGTTTAAGACGATGGGCTGAACTTAAAAAGACTGGGTGCTTACTCCTACAAAAATACGTTTGTGCTGCCGTCGGCACAATTGTGCAGCCCAAATAGTTTACCACAGAAGGCACTTGCTCTGTTCCAGTTCACTTCAAATGTCAAATCAGCCTTATGAACTTACAACTTTTTTCTCTTTGGTGCAGAACAGTGACACCTTGAAACTTGAACAGGCCAAAAATAGTCTGAGGTGAAGATATTCAACCTCAGATATTTGTTCTTGTTGTATTAAAGTGAGAACAAGGTCATACCTAAGTATGGGTCAATGTGGTTGTCCACAAAAAAGATTAGTGGGTTTGACTAGTTCATATAGTTTTCTCAACATGCCAGAACGTTTTTGACCTTTTAAATGTACCCATTTCTTACAAAGTTAGGAAAAGGTATCCAAACACAACAATAAGCGCAAAGAGCTCCAGCAAGTGTTGTGCGCCCAACACTACGGCTGCCTGTAAAACTCATTTTCATATTTCTGTGCGACAGCAGACATGTGGAGGGAGCCACTCCAAGTCAAACAGGAGAGCAGGCTGTTTAGACTGCATTAATTCCCTTGACGAGCTTCCAAACCGGCCCACTTAAGGTTATTAAGGTCTATAAATACCGTTTTACCCTCGTTAAGATACATAATTGCTTAATTTACATTTCGCTTCCTCCCTGAGAAAATCGGAAGCCATTACACGACTCCCAAAAAACACCCGTCCCCATGATTAACCCATCGCTGGAGCTGGCCAATCAGCTGCTGAACTCAGCCTTTCCACAGGAAACTCCCAAGGAGAAAGATGGGAACTCAAGGAAGGACAGTGTACTGGTCAGGGTGTATTGTGTGCTTGAGCATGTGCTGAAAAAAGAAAGGAGCATGGAGAAAAATTTGAAAAAGTAAAAAAAAAGTTTTTTAGACTCAATGACAACTATTTGTGAGTAAAGTGCACATATACAGAGAAAAAAAGAACATAGAATATGAATATGATGTTAACGAATAAGTGTCATTACAATGAATAAGTGTCATTCTTTGAGTGTATGACAAAAACTAAAATGTATATCTTTCTACTTCTAACATTAATTTGGGGATTCAGTGTGTATAAAGGAATAAAAACAGACTAATTTATAGATAGAATGATGATGTATATATATATATATAATTCTTATCTAACACACCAATGTAGAATGATTGGATAGATAGATAGATAGATAGATAGATAATCATTCAGGACATACTTAAATATACAGAGAGAAAGAGTGTGTATGTGTGTGTGTGTGTGTGTAGGGATTGGCCCACTCAGGAAATCCCTTAAATTATGTTATTAGATAAATGGCGCAACACAGGTCAGTGAGGGGCCAGACTGCGTCTGGGAACATTGTGTTCGTGTTTGTGTGCATATGCAAGTGTTTTCTTCGGAGAGAATCATCACAGTTATGTCATGTAGTTGAGTGCTGTTCAATATAGGAGCTGTGGACATTTCAGTGAAAATGATCATATAACACTGAGATGATATATTAGCTAAAGACAGAGTGACAGAGTGATTACTCGATCTGTTTTGCCTCGCCACTCATAATATGGATCCATGTGCGTTTCTGCAGGTGGTGTATTTGTGTGTATGTCAGTAGTAAAACAGAATTAGGGGCTTGGTTATGTGGAGCCAACAGTAGATAAGAAGCCTAAGATGATGAAATATAAAGCAACACATGGCCTAGACGACCTCACTCTGATCAGTGATAACACACACACACACACACACACACACTCGCTCCCAAGTGCTTGTGTGATTCATGATAACAGCAGTGCAACACACACAGGGCCAAACACTTTATCAACAACAGAATTACAGCATGATATAACATCTGATACAGAACTATAATCCTGATGCTGCAGTGTAACAGAGAGAACACTGAATAGAAAGAAAGAAAGAAAGAAAGAAAGAAAGAAAGAACGAAAGAACGAAAGAACAAGCAAAGTAAAAAATGAGCAAGCCAACAAGTGAGTAAGCTTGCAAACAAACAAAAGCAAGCAGACAAGAACAAAACAAGAATTAAAAGGAAAGGAACAAAAGCATGTTGGGGCAAACACAATAAGAAACGATGATGGAACAAATGAGAAAACCAACAAACAGAAAACGAAAGCAAGTAGGTAAGAACAAAAGGAAGAACTAACAAAACAATAAACAAAGATAACACAGAATAAATATAATATACTATACTGTTGTCATGACCTAATCATGTAAATGATCAATGGCGCCCAGTTATCAACAGTTAGGCTGATTTTGCATTTTTCATTCAAATTGGGTAAAAATATCTGACATTTGTCAGTTCGATAAAATAGTGAGTGAAAAAAAGTCACATCACAGCTAGGCCAGTGGCCAATGGGCAATGTGCACTTGAAGTAATAATAATAATTAATTACATTTATATAGTGCTTTTCTAGGCACTCAAAGCGATTTACATTGGGGGGGGGGGGGGGGGGGTCCACCACCAGTGTGCAGCATCCACCTGGTGTGAT
>NW_015662942.1:1016676-1031773 GCF_001515625.1 Sinocyclocheilus rhinocerous
CCTCCTCATCCACCACCAGTGTGCGCAGCCATAGTGCGCCAGAACACCCTCCACAAACCAGCTTATTGGTGGAGAGGAGACAGAGTGATGAAGCCAATCAGCAGATATGGGGATGGTTAGGAGGCCATGATGGTCAGAGGCCAATGGGCAAATTTGGCCAGGATGCCGGGGTTAAAACAAACAAACAAATAAAATCAAACAAACAAAAACAAAATAAGAAAAAAGAAACAAAAGCACATGGAGCCAAAAACAATAATAAACAAACAACAAACAAACAAATGAACAAGGCAAGCCGGTAAGAACAAAACCAAGAACAAAAGAACAAACAAATCAATAAACAGAATATAAAAGGCTGCACTGTCTACACTAGGTTAAACGTTTATTTATTTATTTATTTTTGAAGCAAGAACATTATTGCATGACAAATCTTTATTTAAAAGGAAGTATGCTATACTGTTGTCATAACCTCATCATGGATATTATCACTTGCATCCAGCTATCTAGGAATAACAGTTAGGCTAAAATTGGTTCAAATGTCTTAACTTTTGTCAAACAAACAACTTTTGTTCAATCAAATAATGAGTGAAAAAAACTAAAAAAAAAGCAGTTGAAATATCATCACACTGGACCAAAGGAGGGTCATTGTGGGATACAGTAAATCAGTGAGATGCATGGAGAAAGAAACTGCACAATACATACTACAGATGTTATAGTATGTTAGTATAAAAGAGTCCCTCAGTTTGTCACACTATATAAAATATGACATTTAGAAACCACTAAATCCCTAAACAGTTGACGCTAACTCTAACTCTACGAAGAGAAAAGCCCCACTGCAATCCTCTATGCAGAATTTATCTGCACCGCTTGACTAGGATTCACAAGCGGCTACGTCTTAGGGTATGTTTCAGTGCAAGTAGATGTGAACACGTTTATCGGATTCTCTCGTGTTTCAACTGCAGTCGATCACGTTGTGTCTGGAATGCGATGAGCTACGGGCCGCAGAGAAACCCAGTCAGCAATAACTGATAATGCCACGTGGGCATATTGCTGTCTGTTAGCCACATCTCTCTACATTTGTTACAAGCCAAGTAAGTAACAGAGCTATATAACAAAGCGAGATAGGGAGTACGCGGATTCGTATTAGGTTTCGGCGAATTCGGTGACGAATGAGGTTTGACTACTTATATCGCAGCGGTTGATGCAAGTGTGAGGGATCAGGTCTACTTAGAATGCGTTTAGACTGTAAAAATAAAACGGCATGAATGGTTTACCACTAAAGGTATGCCATTGTTTTTTCCTCCCACTTCTTCATTTTAAAGACTCGTCCATCATGCGTTCAATCCAGAAGTCATTCAATTAATCCTGGACTCTCTTCTTTCTGCCCGTCTTTCTATCTCTCTTTCTCGCCTGACTCTCCCACCCTCTATCAGTGCATTAATCTAAGCTGTGTTTCCTTGCCTCTGCTGGTGCCATGAGGGCAAACGCTCTAGATGGAAAAACCCTGTTTGTATTCTGCAGGCACGTCGTCAGCCCCTCCGTCTTTCCCTCCTCTCCATCTTGCTATCCAATCTTTCGCTCTCCATTCTCGGCTGTCTACACTGTACTCTCTCCATCTGTCTGTCTTGTTGTTCCGTTTTAAATTGCTGCTTTCTGTACAAATGGTTTCCATAAAAAAATATCAATTCAGGAATATTTGTTTGCTTTCACGTGAAGTATGCACACTGCATTCTCAAACTCATGTTCAATATTGGCAGATCAATTAAGAATTGAATCGAAAATTTTGCCTGTTTAAATAAATAAATAAATATTTCTGAAATTCAAGAAAATGTTCTGCTTTCATGTGAGGTAACATACAGTACATGTCCTTCTCAAATCCACATTCAAAACTGGTGGATCCAATAAAAATCAAAGCAAGAAAAATTTTGCCTGTTCACACTGGCTTAGAAAAATGAACAAAATTTTGAAAATATTTCTATCATTCAGGAACATTTTCTGCTCCAGTGGGAAATAATGTGCATGGTCATGGTCAAACTCATGTTCAAAATTGTGGATCAGTTAAGAACGGGAAAAAATTGGCTTTTCAAAAAAAACTAAAAATTATAATAATAATAATAAAAATAATAAATAAATAAATTTATTTTTATATAAATAAACAATTTATATATTATATAAATAATTTATATAAACAAACAAACAATTCTGAAGATCTGAAATCATTCAAAAGGCTGATTTAGACTTACATTTAATATTGCAAATTAAGAGTGAAATCAAAATCGGAGTTCACATCGGATTTGATATGAAAGAACAAAAATTCCAAACATCAGGAAAATATTCGAAGATCAGGAATATGATGTAACACATCACATGACCTACTATGTTTCAATACTGGCAGACTGAAAAAACTGAATAAAATGACAGTTAATAGTAAAAATAATTATGTACTTATTCACTTTTTAATGAAAAAAAAAGCACAAACAAGACACTTTACGAAAGTGAAATGGATTGCCATTTCATGCTATGTCACAAACCTTATATTTAATAAAGGACCAGACGTCCAACTACCTGCGCATCGAAAAGATAGTCGTTTTGAAATAAAAGATACACACAAACACAAAACCATACACTTGTATAAACAGAAGCATAGCTTCTGCCTGATATAACGCATAAATGCAAAGTTTCACTACCTATGCAGATAAGCCAAAGCCGCAACTCTGACAGCACAAAACCGATATGCGTTATCTAGCCACCATTCTTTCTGTCGGTGGACAAGTGTGCTTCCTGCTCCACTCCACAGCCCTGACACACCTCAATAGAAACTCCCTCATTCTGCCCTCTGACAGATCATTTATATCACATAAACCTTAGCCAGTAATTATCTTTTGCTACAGTCTGCCAATATTCTGAATGACAGTCCTATATTGGCACAGTGAAAGTCAATACTTTGTTGAGTGCAAATTCAAAATGGACCTAATTCGACGTTAGGGTCGACCTCCCACCAAAACATCCGTCTCTAGATGTTTCTACCTGAGGCAGTCAGCATTGGAAGCTTTATGACTGTCTTATGAAGCTACGAAGTCAGGTAGCTATTTAACAACAGAACTTCATTTTTGATTACTGAATAAGATTATATATATATATTTGTTATAAAATTCTAAATGACAGAAAATAGAATTATAATGACTTTTTACTAAATGTTATTAAGTCCCATAACTTTTCAAAGCCTAAAAAACAGAATTTTAAACTCCCTGATATTCCTATGTTTCCAATGACTGTGGGGAGCGCATCAAAACCAGAAACCTCAAACAGATAAGATGGGTTTGAGATTACCACAGTACAGGTCAAATGAATTTTAAGTGATACTGGAAATGACAAACAAATGCTACACGCATTATCATAAAAATACAAACACTTGCTCCTCATTCTACACACAATCATGCAACATAACTCAATGCAATGAACTGTACATGCATATCACAATGAAGAAAAAAAAAAACTGAAAGTTGAACTGTGCAAAAATTTGACTATTAGACTATATATATAATAATGTAAATGTTTCTTCTGCTTCAGTAAAAGCACCTCTTGACTTGTAGCGTGTGCAGTGATTTTCCACCCTCCTTCAGAATGCTGGTCTCATCCACCTCTTGTTTCCTATGGTGGCATTAAGTGCTTACCCAGACTCCCTCTCTGCTAGGACAATAAACACACACTAATTCCCTGGCACCGCTAAACGCTTCAGCAGCACTGTGTGTGTGTGTGTGTGTATGTGAGAGACCAATTACTGAACACACACACAAAAGCACCCCTGTAACACACTTTTAGAGCATAACACTTGATATTTAAGGGTGAACTAGATTGTTGACATCAGCACTATGAATAATGCTTTTAACAAATGTTTACAAGCATTTCTAGACTGAATGTTTATATGCATAAACCGTATTGCCTAAATCGGGAAGTGTAATTGGTTTTTAATTGATGAATCTCATCACAAAAATCTCACAAATTCTAACATTCACAGAATCTTAAATATTTGCTCTGACAAATATTTAACATCTGACAGGTCGATTTCGTTTACCATTCTTTAATACAATTCAGTTCCATCTGACTCAATTCAGTTTTGTTTGTTATTATTCATACTTAAAAAAGTAAGTTAAATGTCATGACAAAAATCAAATACAGCCAAATAAACAGTTTACACCATACTGCAATATTGACAAAAATAATAACGTTCAAATCCACATGGAATGTCTATTGGAAATCAGAATTTGGTGGATTTTTACAACTGAAATTAAGAACAAAATGAGCATATAAAATTCTGTATAGCAAATATAATTTATTAATAAATTATGTAAACAATGCATTCACTTTTTATTGTCAGATCACTATATTTATACCCCTAAAAATGTATTCGATATTAATCACAAAGGTTACTGGTGGCAAAGCAAGAAAAAAAAAAAAAAAAAAGTATTTGCGCTGTCTGTGCACACACACAAACATACGGGCAATTTCAGCCCGGGTTAACAGTGACCCACCCATGGCGCCCTGGGACCGGTGGGGCAGAGGTTCTGTTGAGCCCGCGAGCCTGTCACCCTCTCTGGGGATGAATTTACATTCCTACCCCTCCCATCAACCGGACGAACCAAGCCCACTACACACAGCATAAGTTAAAAGAGTTAACACACAAACACTCACGGTGGCCCCGACAAAACTACTCTGACCCAAACACACCCGAGTCCAACAGCAACAGAAGCTAATATCTATGAATTTCCAAACAACTGACAAACCGTTTTCTGTTTCAGGAAGCAAGAACAGGAATCTTCGGAATAGGTCAGGATGGTCCGACAACCAACTAGTTTTTATTAGTGAGGTCAGCTAGTTAATTTGATATGAATTCTTTCTTCTTTCTAGATTAATTCAAGTTCTGTGTTAGGGCTGCACAATTAATCGAATTTCTAATCGCGATTACAATTATGGATGCCACAATTACGTAATCGTTCAAAGTGGCAATTAATCGTTCAAAGTCCACTTATGTTATTCTGCACGCTTAAGATTAGGCCTGTCACGATTACAACTTTTTGTTGTGCGATATATTGCCCCAGAAATAATTGCGATAAGCGATATTATTGTCAAATCGCAATTACAATTTCAAGGGAATATTCAACAAATATGATTTTTGTCATAATCGTGCAGCCCTATTCTGTGCGCTTTAATAATTCTCAGTTTTGATGCTTTAAAGGGGAATCTCTCTCAGAGGAATTGTGCTGTCGTTACAGCACAACAAACACAAACAAATTCATCGGCTTCAAATTAAACTTTAAATAAAAGGTTATTTGGCCTATATAGACATTTATATATTACATAATATATGTGTGTGTGTGTGTGTGTGTGTGTATATATATATACACACACACACACACACATACATATATACATACACACATATATATATACACACATATATATATATGCATATATATATATATAGAGCTTCGAATGTTTTTATTGTTGTTGAAACAACCCACCAACTATTCTGTATAAAGCATATGTCGTTTTGCACATTCCCAACAACCAGGTTACCGTATTTACAATAACAATATAGCATTTAAAACGAGAACGGCCAAGAATGCTAGCAAAGCCACTGGTTAGAAACACTGTACGTTAAAAGATACAGAAGGACCCAAATACGCGCAACGCAGTAAAGAAGTTACTTTAAGGTATCACCCCACATAATTGGGTGCGCATGTGGGTGAGAATTTCGTAGGCGGTGATCGAGTGTACGAACAGCATTTTTCCTGCCAGAGTCACGGCTTGGAAGAGCTCGTCTTTCATATCATAATGCCAGAAAGATACACGGTGGCCCTAAAAGCTAATCACATGACACCTACGCTTACAAGGAGGACAACGGACCAGGTCAATGCCCGCTGCAGAGTGTGTATTCACATATTGTACAGTACGTTTCTATGTAAACAAACATGGCAAAAAAAGACCAAAAAAAAAGAGATTCCAGAGAAAACACGTGGAATATGTTTATGTGCTACAGACAGACAGACAGCAAAGGAGAGAGACCTAGACGCAGAAAGGAGGAAAGAGGTTGGCTGGTGCAAGAGTGCCATCTAAAGGAGGCAGAGGTACTGCAAGATATTTGGTGGGGTGAGATGTTTAGTCACAATTTAATGATAAACAGAACACAGGCATAAAAGAAAACAATTATGAACTGAAATAAGACAAAGCTCTTATCAAAACATGATAAAAATACATATTATATTAAAAAACTAAGTATATATATAATTTCTATTAAAACATGAAAAGAAAATCCATGTGCACTACAAAAAAATTATTTTAAATAAAATAATAATTTCATGAAAATAAGTAATAGAAAATACAACAATTTATGCCTACATTTACCCTGCCAACAAAAATAGTGCAAAATAAATTTAAAGACGAAAAATCAGCATTGTTTAGTTTTTATTTAGTATATTTATTTATTTGGGTGTAAATATTTTCTCTGATAATGAATATTTACTGTGTAACGCCATGACAATTATTAGTGCATTTCAAAAGTAATATTTAATTAATGATTTATTTGAACGTAAAAAGGTATTGAGAAGAAAAGAATAGTTTCTAGAACATCTTAAAAGCTTAGTCAGACAAATCACATCACACCAAATCAAATGAGATCGACATATCCCGCCACTGAAAGAGCATGAAGACAGTAATGTGGGAATGAGAGAACTTAATAATTACAACCTTAACCCCTTCTCTCCTCAAATCCCCTTTCATAACTGCTTTATTTACATCTTTTAACATATCTAAACATACCAGCCATGTTCTCCTGTTAAGAGGCATGAAAAAAGTCAAAGGCAGGCCGGTGAGCTGCAGCGTTTTGTAGAGTCTTAGTGTTTATTCATTCACATACATCCATGCATTTAGCAGACACTTTTATACAAAGCAACTTAGAATTGTTGCAATTGTACACATTTATGTATGTGTGTATTTATTTAATTATGTTAATCTGCATATAGACCAATATTAGGGCTTTTCCTAAACCTATATTATGCCAGGCTTCAAAGCCAAGCACAGCAGGGTTCAACAATAAGGCTGTTTTGTAAATTAAAAACTTAATGAATGCAACTCCGTGATAGCTATAAAATCAAACACACATTTGGACTAGAAAACAAAAACTACATGCCATTTAATAAATAAAACCGTGACTTAATTAAGATTTTTTTTTTTTTTTGTGGATGCTTCTCACAATTTCAACTGTTACCCAGCTAAATAACTTTACCTTGGTGATGTATTTAAATTTAATTCAAAACTTGAATTAAATTTAGAAATTTACGTACATGATCAACAAACACAAATGCTGCTCCGAAAGGTCCATCGGACCGTTCTTATTGCTCAGACATGCTCAGGTTTTTACAAATAGCAATACAGAATTATAATATCCGGTTTATAATACTGGCCAAAGTTTCAAAACTGGTGCATCCCTATTCAAAACTGTACAGGAAAAAAAACAACAACTGAGGCTATATTTTCACATAAAACAGACAAAACAAAAATCCTGATCTGCCTATAAAGTTCTGACTTGACTTTGGAGCCGTGATAAATCACATCATGCTGTGACATGAAACTTTATAGAGATAAAATAAGCTTGACTTTGCTCATACCTGTATCTGAAGACTTTACACTTGCACGAGCGTTTCAGCTACGAAGAGGATCAAGTTTGGAACGAAGGACACAAAACCGGCACAGACAGAGAATGAAAAGAGAGCGGCGGTACGACGAAAAGAATAGGACATGCTGGAAACGGGAGCGTGTGACAAAAGAATCAAACGATTCTTTGGGAGACATAAAAATGGCGTGGATTATGTGTTTTATGAAGATCTCACCGAGGCGGTCATGAAAATGCTTTCAAGTCGCCTAATTATAAGAGAAACCTGAGCGAATGTGAGAGTTTGGACTGGGAATAAAAGATAGGAGAGGAAATTCATTGCACACACACACACACACACACACGTTTTGTGTTAGCACACCTGGGCAGAGGAGGGTAGCTCTCCAGGACTGATCCAGGGTCAGGTGACCTCTCCACCGAGCCCAATAGCCGGCTCCTGTCTGTCTACCGTTCACACACACTCAAGACAGGCTCGCGGTACCTGGCCCAGTGCAGCAGGGAGTCATCCCAGACCTGTCAATCAGAAAGTGGCAACGAGCAAACACGGACCTCTCTGTCTCTCACACACACTCTCTCATCCACGCAGTGGGCTGACAGGGGGAGGTAAACGGTTGTGACAGGGGGCAGCAGGGTTGGGTTGAGCCATCTATCATAAAGCCACGACAGAGTAACATAAGACCAGAGGCTTGTCTCTACACACACAGAGCTCACTCGACAGCACCTAACAAACACATCTAAAGGGATGCAAACCCAGCACCAAAAAGAAAATTCTGTCAACGTTCAGTTATGCTTGTGTTGATAAAATCCATATGAATTTCTTCTGCGAAGAATAAAAGGAGATATTTTGCAGAATGTCACAGCTGCCCTTTTGCATACAATGAAAGTAAATGACGACTAAGGATTTCGACAAGGCTTTACGCTTACATTTCCTTTTAAGAGCAAAATTGAAAAATAAAGAAAGAAAGAACGAATTTTCCCATTACAAGGCGATATTTGCCTCCTTAAATTTATGTCCAAGTGCATTTTTTTTCTTTGTAAAATAAATGTAAAGTTTTGAATATAGAAACATTAAGGGCGCGTTCACACTTGGCATGTTTGGTTCGATTAAAACGAACCCTGGTGCGATTGCTCTGTTAGTGCGGTTCATTTGAGCATGTGTGAACGCTGCCATCCGAACCCTGGTGCGCACCAAACAAGCGGACCGAGACCGCTGAAAAGATGGGTCTCGGTCCGTTTCCAAACGAACTCTGGTGCGGTTTGAATGATATATGAACGCAACACAGACCAAATATTTCTAAACGAACCAAAAACAGGAAGTAATGACAAGATGCGACGCTACGCCACATGATTTGTCGACGCGGTGTAACCAAAACAAAATGAGCAGATGGCAAACTTATATAGTTACAGAATAGCTTTGTTTGGTGTCAATGATGCAGAACACAATTAATTCTTACGCAAGTTTGAATATGTGGAATTGCTGAGATATGAGATACATTAATGCACAAAAGGTCCCTCACACAAGGCCATGCAGGCTTTCGAAATGTAGTTCTTGATTCATATAGACTTCTTTAATTTGTGTCCTTTTTGGTGCTTAACAGCTTTGGCAACCGTCCACTTTTATTGTATGGAAAAGGGCAGCATGAACATTCTTCCAAACTCCTCATTTTGTGTTCTACAAAAGAAAGTTTAGCACAACATGAAGGTGAGTAAATAGTGACAGAATATTCAATTTGGAGTGAGCTGTTAATTTAAGCAAGGCACAAAGTTGAGTTTTTCAAACACAAGGAAATTCTCGGAGGCTTCTCCTCTTGTCCCGCAAGTACGAACTGTCCGTCAGATTTATTTGATAGCATTTTAATTTGCTCTTTGATTTGATCTGGATGAGCAAAGTGGCCCGTTTAGGTACAGTATTTTAAAGGGGTCGACGAATGGAAAGTAAAAAAGACAAATGGATCCAACGCCGCCAAACCCCTGTAAAAGAGCAAGAAGGATGGACGAGAGACAAAGAGAGAGAGCGGAAGAGAGAGAGGAGAATAAATCTGCACTCCTCCATCGATCCCAATCCTTTCTGCTCTCATCTTATCTTTGGGTCTAAGGGAGCCAGGCAAGTTTAAACGATTCTGACCTTGTCCGACATAAATAGTCAGAAAACTACAAAGAGCAGATAGCCCTCTCTCTCCATGAGCAAAGGGGGACGAGGAAGGGAAATACATTGAGATAAGAGAAGGGGAGAGAGATAATACAGGAGTTACTACATCAGCGAGAGTGTCACAGACAGACATAAACAGCACACCGAAGCCCCTTTTCTACCGATAGGGTACCAGTGGCCAATCTGGAACCGTTCTGCATGTTTCCATGGTAGAAAAGGCCGTTCTGGATGTTAAAATTGTCTGGCCCCTTAAACCTGCCGAGTTTTAAATTATTTTAGGCAGAAAAATCATGCAGGAATATTGATTTATTTGTATACAAGCATTTAAATTCTAATTAAAAATATTTTTTAAGTATTAATTTTTTTAATATATATTTCAGCTAATTAATTCTTATTAATAAATTATTTGTTGTTTAAAATTTTTTTTTTTTTGAAGATGCGGTGGGATCAGTGAAAATAAGATGGAAGTAAGTTCAAATATGTTCTCAAAGCATTTCCGTCCAGACAACGGCCAAGCACCGGCTCTAGCATGTGAACCAGCACCATTTCAGTAAAAACAGGGTACGGCTGACCTGAGAGAGACAGGCAGAGTGAATGTGAGACAGTAATGACTATTATACTTAAAAGACAAAATTCGTTTCATCAGGTCGGATTCTCTTGGCTACGGGAGCGTGCCCTTACCAATCAGAGCGGGCCCTGGGCCCTATTCTCTCTAAAGACGATGTGAATGTCGCGGCGGAAGAAAAGGAGAAAAGACGGAGGCCTTTAATATTCATCCTTTTCTCTTTTTAGAATGTAACAGCTGCACCTGACATCTACGGAAACTGTGCAAATCTCTTCATGCATTGTCAGGTTCTCCTCTAATCATTTTACGCCCTTGTGAAGCTTTGAAAAGAGCCGATAACGAAGCGAGTCAAATACAGAGCTTGCTCAATTCATAAGTTAACAGAAGCACAGCACACGCTATAGCAGAGACTGAGGTGATAATCAGCACCCCTAGACCAGGAGACTCACAGTGTCTACACTTCGAGAGAGCAGCGTAGAAGAGCGATAGCTCTTGTGTCAAAACTAGTGTCGATGAGATGATTGTCTTAATAAAGGAAAGGGACTGAATATAAGGTTTGCAAAACTGCAACACTCATGTTACAATTAACAAAGTTGTCTGTACTGCACAGTCTATGATGCATATATGCAATCCAACAAAACTAGCAGCTTCCACAATAACCAACAAAACTACATATGATGCATGCACGCAGTGCGACAAACTAGCAGTGCCTGTTAATATTAACAAAGCTGTCTAATGCATGCAGTGTGATAGTGGCTGTTGTCTATAATGCATGTCATGCGACAAACTTAGCAGTGGCTGTGCATATCAACAAAGCTGCTATGATGCATTCATGCAATACAATGCAATGCAAAAAAGTAGCATCAAGCATGTAACGGGACAAAACTAGAAGCCTGTTACTATTAACAAAGCTGTCTATATTGAAAGCATGAAACGCAACAAAACTAGCAATGTCTGTTTAAATCAATAAAACGGTTTATGACTACATTGTAAAAAATGACCGTGAATTTAAGGGCAAAAGACTGTAAAAATGATACAGTAAAAAGCTGTTTAACGGTTAGCGGTAAGTTACAATTACATGTAATTTTACGGTAGTATACAGTTTTTGGAAGTGAAAAAGAATGTATAATTTACACTGAATAACCCAGAATTCCCTGTGTTACACTTCAAATTTGATGTTCTTATCAGTTTTGTACATAGGGGTTGTGTTACATCTAATGTTGTTCAATTAATGTTTATTGCATTATTTCAGTTTCATATGTGTTACCATGATGGTGTTTAGTGTTTGTGTGAATGACACCGTGCACCTTCTATGTATGTTAATATTTAAAAGCTGCTTGTGATGGGCTTTGGTTCATCATGTGACTTTCTCGTCACCACCTGCTTTTGGTGGTTATCAGTGTATTACAAAGGTACAAAACAGATTTAGTTCAGTAGGTTGGTGTATTAACATTATATCAGTTAATGAAATTACGGTATTTAAATGTAAATTTAAGTTAAATCGTAAAACCTAAAATGTTGTTACCGTATTTTTTACAGTAAAATTCTGGCAACCACAGCTGCCGGTTTTTTAGCATAAATTTTACAGATTTTTTTTTTTACACTGCATGCATGCAAACCCAGCAGCACCTTTTATAATTAACTGAGCTATCTATGCTGCATGCAATGCAGCTAAACTAGCAGCTCCTGTTCAAATTAAAGATGTCAAACCTGCAAGCAAAGCATGCAATGCAATAAAAACTAGAAGCTACCATTATAACAAAGAAATACTGTCTACACTCTAAGTGCCATGTGCTGTGCAATAAAATCTAGAAGCTGCCTACAAAGAACGCATGCAAAGTGGACAGGTTTGTTAATTGCAACATTCTAATTTTGTTGTACTGCACGATTGAAGTGCAGACATGTTTTTTTTTTTTTTTAAATGAGAAAAGGTGTGAAAGACAGCAGATTGCTGCAACAATTTTTGCATGCTTCATGTTAACTTTCCACTAACAAAAGCCATTTAACATTGATCGTATTGCAATCGTATATATGATGTGCAAACCATACATGAGAATGTGAAAAATTGCATTTATACAAACAGATTCGTTTAAGTAAATCTCAGTTTCTTAACAAGCCCATGACAAGCAATGAGCAATGGGACATCCTGTTTCTTAGTTGCTTATTTTGTGGGGACATGCTGGGTAGGCCTGCCCATCCTTAATCTCATTGGTCTAAATTACTGTTCCACACAGCTTTATATTTAGCATACACAAGTCTTGACTGACCGTGATTATGTCACATTGTATAGCATATATGCTGTTAGAATGGACAGACAAATTATGCAGATAATTATCGAGTTGTTTCTGGTGGTAAGGACATTGCATCTACCACCTCAACAGTCTTGTGCCACACATTTGGATCAACGTGTGGCTCGACAGCGCAGTCCGTTCACGTAGCTTTATTTTGCAGCTGTAAATTTCCAGAGCAGTCATCTTAATCTTGTTCTCTCTCTGCATAGACGAAGAGACTTTATCAGCCTGTGTGATCACTGGTAATTTCAGTGTACAGATGCAATCGCGCTCTCTCTACCTCCCATTACCTTCTTCCCTCAGGACTGAACGACAATACGCTCCCACACAATAGACAAACAAGAGCCTGTTGACTGGGAGAAAACCCACCACTGCAGCAACAACATCAACTCTGTCGAATCTGCGTTCATGTAACGAAACTGAAATTGACAGATTATGACAAAATTATTTTAATCACTGATCCAAAAAAACACATTTTCATTGTTGTGCATTTGATCTCAGTGTCTATCAATGTTTAATTGTTTGTACTTTACATAATTGACACCGGCTCAAATTTTGTGGCTTGTTAGGGAGAAGTGCGCTATTACTTTTCTTACATATTTCCTCGGAGCCATCTAGGAACAAGAACATCATACAATCTTACGAGCTGAGGTCTTTTGGCTTGGGTCAGTAAGCAACCACTCAGAACTCCCTAGCAACCCTGCAAACCACTCCAGCAGGCTGGTGAGTTTTAAATAGGATAGCACCACTCACTTTTACTTCAAAAACCAATAGAATTTATTTGTCTACACTGTTTACTTAAACAAACAGTATGAATTTTAGGCAAATAATAATAATACTATTCAAAACTTAATGTTAAATTAAAATCTTCATTTACAGAGTATTATAAATTCCAAGAGAAATGGAGAAAATCAAAAAACAAAAATGTGGTCACATAGCGCCAACCTGTGGCTAAAAATGCTACTGCAGAAGGGAATCATACTAGACTAGGAAAAAGTTTTAAATATCAAAAAAGTTTATATTTAATATCCTGGTTCCCTTAAAAACCTATTTTGTTCATTTAAATTAAGCTTAATGTAAAATAAAACAAAAACCATATGTATTAGATGAAACACTTAAATTTTGAGTTGAAGCACTAAAGTTACTAATACTAGAAATGAAATAAAAATAAAGCTAAATAGAAATATACAAAATATATAAATGATAAAATAATATACATTTATATATAATTACAAATAATTCATATAAAAATGACTCACGAAAAACTTAAACTAAAAAGAAAACTGAACATATAAAAGCTAATTCAAAATATAAATAATATAATTAATAATAAAATAACACTGGTTGATATGGATTTGCTATAGGGTGTTCTGGCACAAATAATGCAACATGTCAACATTTAATCCTTATTATAAGGGGTTTGTTCAAATCACTGACCTATACCATGAGCAGCAGTAAAAATGAGTTTCCTTAAGCAAGTAGCACTAAAAATACAAACCCCACAAAAATCCATTCATGTTCGTAACACTCAAACACACAGTGGGGCTCCATAACCTTTGTGGTTTGGAGAGAAATACATACAGTATAACAGAAGAATGTACTGTATGTTTAAACTTTTGTCTGTTTTGCCTATAAGAGCACATGTAGATTTGTGGCATGAGTGTGTGGAAGTGTGTTCGGGTGTAATACGGCCTCCAACTGATCTATAAGGAAGAAACAGGAGACAGGAAAAAAGGAACAAATGGAAATGGAGGAGAGGGAGAAAAAAAGACCCTGAGTCTTTCTTCTGGCAGAGGGGCATCCAGCTGAGCGCTGGCTCCAAGCCCAGTTAGACCCCCTGCCCTGGCTGGACTCTCTCACACACACACACACACTCACCTGGGATGTCTGCCATCCGGGCCGGACCTCCGCCAGCTTCTCACACACACATGGCTGGGAGCCTACAGCCCGCCGACTTCCTGTTTCACACACACCGACACCCACAAACACACCTCACAGCCAGAGAGCTTCCTGTCCGACCCGAAACAACCCTGATCATGTCCGCCCCTCCACCACCCACTGGCACTGCCTCCGCTGTGTGTGATGAGAAGGCGAATGTGTGTTTGTGTGTGGGAGATATGAGCCGGATGGGGTGAGAGTGAAGGACTGCAGCACTGAGGGATCATGGGATACGTAGGTTCCTGTGTGCACCACTGTACGGGACAGAACTCAATATGGGCACACAGCAATGCATTTTGGCAAGATGGGCATGAGTACTTGAGTTTGCACTCTGCGGCAAGACAGTATATACTGCATGAAATTAGAAATGTGCAAAATGGTACAGATTTTGATATATCATTATTAGTGGTAAACATTAATTTGTTATTAGTGATGTAGCACCAAGCAGTGTTCTGCTGTTCAGCTCATCCACTTCAATGTATAGT
>NW_015662942.1:1031825-1055643 GCF_001515625.1 Sinocyclocheilus rhinocerous
GATAGAAATATAATAGAATGATAACCATTTTTAAACTAAAGTATTAAATAATGTAACGCTTTTATGTCAGATGATTCAGATAAATTCCAAAATTAAAATTAAAATTCCAACATCTACGTCCACGCTATTTACTTAATCACAAGGTATCAGACATAAGACATTATCATTGGGGATCAACTGGAATTTGTTTTAAATAATATTTCATGCGGAGGGGAAAAAAAGAATTGGAAGAGAAAATGGAAAATTATATAATGTGTTACAGAGTTATTCCATGTTATTTTACTGCACATATTAAACAAATAACTGCATCTTAAGAATAATTTAACAGGAAAGGCAACTTAATAATTAGATAAATATTTGATAAATAAAATAAATAATACATTAAATAAATAAACTCATATTTTTTTTCTTATATGAGAGATACTGTTATTTTCACCTCATTTTAATTTTGTTTGTTCTATTTTCCTTTAGTATGTGTAAGCGGTGACCAAAGGAAAACATTAGGAACTCATGTCAACTAATTCTTTTCTACTGGAACATTTCAATGATCATGTGAAAATATTATGCATCATATCATTCTTTTCTTTCAGTGTTTACAGAAACACAACACAGGTCATGTTAATTACTAATTAAAATTAAATATAAATATTAAATATAAAAAAAACACTGTAATTTACTATTCCCTTAAATTCAGTATTTCTGTGCGTATCATTTGCTGCCATTAAATTGTTTTATTTTTAAAATGCCAAGTCAAAAATGGGCCCAGAATACCACTTTCGTTCAGCCAAATAGTAGCCAATAAATCAGCAAACTGTCACGAACAGTTAGTTCCAACTCAACACTGTTCTATTATGTTTTGATAACTTGTTGCTTGCATATATTTGGTTCTGCCTCTATAGCGATGGTGGTACATACCTTCCTGCAGTGAGACGAGCGGAGGGAAGTATTCTGGGATATAGTCTCTCATCTCGCCCCTCAGGGCATCACGGGCGTCCGTGTCAAAGCCAGCAGCAGGAAACTGCAGAACGCTGCTCTTGCTGATGGGAAACTGAGGGATAGTTTGTGGGAAGCCAACAGGCTCCATGTTATTTACATAGTCCTCGAGTTCAGATATACTGACTCCCAAAAGTCCAAAAGCCTGGTCCACATCACTCAGTCCAGGGTCTGTACATCCGTCTGAAAGAAAATAGAGAGACATTATGCTATGCAAAATATGGAATTAATGTGTGTTCAGCAACCTAATATACCAAATACTAAATAAATGGACATTATAAATGATCATATTTAAGCCTAAAATATTTAAAGAGAGAAAGAAAACACACCAATAAGTAGGAAATTACCTCCGACAAGGTAAAATATACGGTTATTATACTAACTAATAGGGCTGCACGATAAATCAAAATGGAATCGAGATCACGATTCAACAGAAGCTGCCATTGTCATGCGTATCTTTCAGTGAAGCACGGTTCTGTGATCAGCAGTAAATCTCCATCCAAAGGCCAGAGGGCGCTCTCGCGCTGAAACTCCAAATACGCCTCGCAGAAGAAACCCAGAAAATGCCTATCGCTGCAGCTGAATAAACAGAAGATTCAACTGCTTTCATTGATTCAACGTAACTAATAAACACACGACTACAGCAATAATATACGGTTTATCGGAGTTCTTATTATTATAATTTTCATTAAAATAAAGTATATTTATAATTCAATGCCTTTATCATTGCTTAAATACTATGAAATATGTTGCGTGCCTTATATAGTAGAAGCCACATTATCTCACAGAAGGATTTATTTCAAACACTCGACTGACGTTATGAAGTGAGTTTGGAGTAAAAATATGTTATTAAATGTGGTATTTTCACATGCTTTCAGATGGAGCAGCATTTAATTCACAGAGCCGTAGTTCACTGAGAAACTATGCAAACAGCTGTCATTATCGCAAACGATTTCTTCGATTTCATAATCGCGCAATAAAATCGTCTGCGATTTTTTTTGCGTAACTTGTCAGTGAACTACGGCTATGTGTAGTAAATGCTGCTCCATCTGAAAGCACGTGATGATGATTTCCTGCTGATTACAGAACCGGCTTTACTAACAAAATGCGCATGACAATCGCATTCGATTAATCGTGCAGCCCTACTAACTAAACAAACAAACAACTAACTAAATAAAATAAATACCTTTCGGCTGTGTCATAATGTTATTAGTTACATCTCAAAAACAAACGCCTTCATGTGACAACCAAGCTTTCAAAACATTTCTACATAAGCATGCAAACAAACCAAACTTTTAAAACAAACATTCACAAAAACTTTACAAACATGGCCAATTAAACACACAAAAACAGCAAAACATGGCCCCCAATGAGCAATGTTTTGCAGACTCTCACTTTGACAACAAACAAATGCACAAATAAAAGAAAGTGTATTTGTTTTGAATCAGTGTTATTATAGTTAAATTTAAAAAAGCTTACATAAAATAAAATATAAATAAACTTATTTTATTTCAAGTTTTTTTTTCTCATTTTCTCAACATGTCTAATTTTCATTTAGTTTAACTTGATGTACTAAAATAACTAAAACTGAAATAAAAATTAATAAAAAAGGACAATTAAAAAAAAACTACTACAAATGACAGAAACAAACAACATTACTAAAACTTAGTTAGGACTACAAAAAAACTACTAATTACTAAAAAAATTTAAACTACTTGAACTTGTTTTATTTTAGCTACATGCAAATTTGATGAACTGAAATAACCTGAAATGACACTTAAAAAACACAACTAAAACTTTTGATTTAAAATATATGAAAACAAAAAAGAATTCCTAAAAAACGAATTAATAAATACTATAACAGTATCTGAATGATATTAAAACAACACTGTTTTGAACACATGGACTGCACATACACACAGATGATGCTGCAGCTTACATCATCACTATGGCAACAAGTGGGAATCCATACTCTGCATTCTTGCCAACTATTATCTGGTTTAAGGGGCAGCAAACATTCAAGCTCCGAGAGGGATACTATTTCACATTCACTTCATTTTGAGCAACATACAGTCTGTTAAGCAAAAGCTGATCTCTGTTAAAGCCTAAATAGTCAGCTAACTAGCCTCTAGTCAGCTGTCAAAACATACAGAGAAGTTCGATGGCTAGCGTCCAAACTAACGTCTTACAAAAAAAAACAAAGCGTTAAGAAGTCAAAGAAACGTTCGTTAAGAACGTTTTAATGCAATAACAGTAAAATCCCCATTTGAGGAGCTAGTTAGCTTAGCATGCAAACAACACTTGTAGTGGGCGGGGCTTAACAACAAACCCCCTATCTACAGTGAGTGTACACTAACACACTCTAAGCCAGGGAACAGTACTTCAAGAGTCAGAAAGGAGTGTTAAACGACTCACAGAGCTCGGAGTATCGGTGGCAGCTCCGGGCCAGCTGCTGCAAGTATCTCTCCAGCACATCGGACAGCAGATCACAGGCGCTCAGCTGCACCGCGTCCCAGCCCACCGCCTGACACATCTGCGCCACGGACACCCGCAGCAGCGAGCGCACGTAACTCTCACACATGTCTCCGCTCCCGAAAGCCCGCTCTCACTGCGCCTGGAAAGGCTTTGTTTTGCTCATTCACATGAATAGGGACATTGGCGCTTCCATAGGAGCCGCCATCTTTACCTACCGAGTGAAACATTGCGGAGCAATCGATCGCGCATGCGCAGAAGAGCGGTGAGTCTGATCGATTATAGCTTGCTCGATTAGACCACCTGCATCTGTATGTTAGTAGTGAAAAAAATGGTAATGATGGTGTGTAAAAGCCTTGAATATTTCCTGTAAAAAAAATTATAAAATATAGTTTTTGTTCTTTGTTTTCGAATGGCCTTTGTAATAGATAATACGCCAGTAATCAAAAGGCTACGGCTGATAATTAAAGTTTTTTCGAACCTTTCATTTATATGAACCGGTTCAACAAACGATTCAGTGGATCTTTCACATGATCCATGAGATTCTCATAAATATATTGAAAGCAAATATGAGATTGTTGCATGGAGTGGTATTTTATTCCACATTCCACTTGTATATTATACATTTGTATTATTACTGTACTCTAGCACTGGTTTATAATTTCTTTGTTTTGCTTTTCTTGCCGTTGAATGAATATTTCTTAGTGTATCTCGGTGTATTTTATTGTTTTTGTACATGGCATTAATAATGATGATGATAATAATAATAATATGTGGCATATTGTATGGTCACATATTTGTAGGTCTGCGTTGCTGTTTATTGTGTGCATTAAATAAATTATATTAAATTGTAATTTTTATGTCACAGACTGGACAATTAAAAAAAAACTACTACAAATGACAGAAACAAACAACATTACTAAAACTTAGTTAGGACTACAAAAAAACTACTAATTACTAAAAAAATTTAAACTAATTTAAGATATTGATAAAACTATAATAGTTTCTCAATGATAATAAAATAACATAAAATAACAAAACAAACATTTACAAAAACATTCCAAACATTTAAATAAATAAAAAAAACAACGCCACATAAATTAGCAATGTTTTGCAAACTCTCACTTTCACAAAAAAAAGAAAAGGTTCAGATAGAGTTGCTTTGTTACACGTATAATAAAAAAGTGTATCTGATTTGAAGGGTTATTGCTGTTAACTAAAACAAAAAAAATGGTACTTAATAAAGAATAAAAAAAGAATAAAATAACCTTAAAGGAATATATATATACAGTGGGTACGGAAAGTATTCAGACCCCCTTAAATTTTTCACTCTTTGTTATATTGCAGCCATTTGCTAAAATCATTTAAGTTAATTTTTTTTCCCTCGTCCACATGAATTTTGTGGATTTGTATATGACATGATACATATATTTTTGACATATGGTAAAGGTAATAATTTTACTTTAAATATCTATGTCTACCATAGTACTAATACTACTATGGTAGTTTACAGTAGAACTATGGTTACTAGTTATTTTAAGTAAAAGTCTATACCTATTTATAAACATTTACTCAGAAAAGGCTGTGCGAGTTGGATTTAATATTTTAAAAAAGAAACAACTCTTTCCCCACTGTGGAACATTTAAGGAAAGATTCACTTTTATACAAAAGCAAATTTAAAACAAATTATTTTTGATGCTGAAAAGATATTTCTGACAGTAAATTTCAAGCACATTATTGTTGTTGCTAAAAATGATTTCAAAGTCAGATCATATGCTTATATTACTACTAGTACAGTAAAGACGGAATGCAACAAATGAAACTTGTTTTCAAATGAAATCGTCAATTGTGCACTGAAACACTTACTAATATTCTTATATTTTTAAACTATTTCTAATGCATAATGAACTCAGATGACTCAAAAACATCTTCAGAAGAAAAAAAACAACAACGGTTGGGTATGGTGATGTGCATCGGTTCTCAGATGATAACCATCAGAATATGAGCTCCAGTGGCAGCTGATTAAATAATGTATGAGTGACCCATATGGTCAAACTTTCTACTTGTCCATTACTTTAATAGATCAGACCCTCTTCTACAATCAGTGACCCCCAAATTCACCCTTTCATGGATCCAGACACCCAACACCGCAGCTCGATCGTTTAATCTGATACTGTGGTGGCTGGCCGGGCTTGAGTTTCAAATGGATAACAAGGAGGCTAAACTTGTTTTGATTGGCAATTATAAGAAGGAACAATAAGGATGCCGTTAAGTCAATTGGGTTTATCAGTAATCAGTTCAAAGTAACTTAATACTGTTTTAAGCAAAATCCGTAAACGCCAGAGAGAGTTTATTAGAAGGATTGACCTCGTGTTCTGTTTTGGCAGACGTCTTCTCTTCAAATGCTCTGTGTATTGATAACCTCTGAGCGTAGCCGAGCCCGCGGCTTCAAAGAAGAGTTCACAAGCTTTAATTCCAATGGAAAACAAGCATGAGACGGGAAACTTATTTTTTTAACAGGACATCAAAGCTGATTAGGACATACACTCGAACTCAAATGGATGGCGTTTCTCTGTAAGAGGTTTATTTTCTCTGATAATTGTACAAACAGAAGCACATATATATTTATGAATTCTACACCAGGTGACTGCACTGGAGAATATGTGCGCCAGAACCACACTGGACGTTTACAGGACTCCTCTTTATCTGTAATGAGAAAATAAATATATTTAGTACATTCTAAACACTCAAGGCCTGTTCACACCGAAACAAGTGTTGATTAGTTTGAATACACAGCTGTTCGACATGAATATTTGCATGCCGTCAAAGCAACAGTTTGTTTTTACAGAGAGGTGCTCTATTTTTTCCCCCCCCAACGCACTACAGAAAAACTTCGCCAACCAATAAGATTTGCGCTTTTGGTCACATGCACACACACACACGTGATTACGTAAAACTACAACTCGGTAGTGCTCACAAAAAGACTATTGTGCTGAGCTACAATGAACAGTGGAGGAAGTTGTGTAAAGTTGCACACAGCCATCCTTGTTTAACGCTGTATTTCTGCTGTTTAACAAGCTCCACCTGCTGGCAGAGAGTGAATTTGCCATTTCATTCAGCCCTTCTGCCGTTTTCTTTTCAGCATTGGTCTGAACAGTCAAATTGCACACGAATGGTTGCAACAAACATTTGTGTTGGTGTGAATATATATTAGTCAAGTTCAAGGCCAGAAACATTCTATATGAAAGAAGCATTTACATTCATGTACTTGCATATAGAGTATGTTTCAGGCCTAACCAATAAGACTAGAAGTCAGTGTGTCACACTTTACCAAAAAAATAAGCTCTTTTACTCTTTAACTTATGCAGCTTTTACTAATGGCCTGTGGAAATTAACTTCTCGGTTTTGACCAAACCCAATAAAAGAACATGCAACAAAACACCTAATAAAGAAAGCAAGAACACTAAAAAAAAAAGCATTGTCAATGCTATTTCTCTATAAGCACACACTATATTCTACAGTCAGCTGCAGGACGTTACCTCAGTCACGCTTCAGTTTCTGTGAACGGTGAATGCATGCATATTATGGAAGGTCAGTGAGGGAAAGATGGAAATTGGATTAATGTGGGTTAATAAATTAATGGTGTAAAAACAACACATATAATAGATGAGTTTATAAAATTAAAAGAAATAAAAACATGCTGTGGATGTAACAGAACAGGGCATTAGAAAACCACAACCCAATAAAAATAATGAATGAGGAAGACAGGTGGGCATGCATGGGTTATAATGAGCGTAAGAGATGGGCAAAGAAAGAGGAAAAACAGCTTACAGAGCAGCGGCTCCAGAAATGATCTCAATGAGCTCCTTAGTGATGACGGCCTGGCGGGTTCGGTTGAAGGTCAGAGTCAGCTTGTCAATCATCTCAGCTGACGGAGAGAAAGATTTCAAGATTGCAAATGAGAATTCTCAAGTATGAGCGATAACATTAGTAATGAGCACACTTTAGCAAGGAATGTAGGAAACTGGCCATCAAAGTCTTTTGAAACTGAAAGGAAGATGACGTATAAAATGTCTCACAAGCGTTCTTGCTGGCACTGTCCATAGCGGTCATCCTGGAGCTCTGCTCACTGGTGGTGGACTCCTTCAGCCCGAAGTAGATGATGTTGACCAGAGCAAACTCCTGATAGTTCCTCAGCACATCAGCATCGATGTCATCATAGATGCCCATGTTTTCTGAACAAAACACATGACAAATGATCGATTCTGTTCCGGTGTCACTTGATCACATCTTAAAACCCAGTCAATGTAGTCAACAAAAACAAGCATGAAATAAGGCTGTACTAATAAAAACTATATATTCATTTATTGGGTCTAGTACTGTTAAACCTAGTGCTGGGCGGTATGACCAAAAATTGATATCACGGTATTTTTCAATTCGGTATGAACCAGTATACCGCCCAGCACTAGTTAAACCGATAATTATTTTCATGATTTGGCAGATAAAGGGTGTATTATTGTTTCTGCCTGACATTTTACGTATATGTGTGTGTGTGTACTCTAGGGCTGTCAAAAATTGTTTTGAATTTCGAATATTTGTCGAATCATTGATTGCATTTGAATGCTTTTGTTAGCCTATCCAGTTGAACCCACTAGATGCGGCGCTGCTACGTTGTTCATTCATATATTGCGGAAAACGAGAGCATCAGTGTGGAGAAGATGTTGTTTACGTCAAAACTGAAGCCAAATCGTTCACACAGAATGCATATTTATCACATTTTCTAGAGGGACATCTATCAGCGTTGCACTCGCGTCTGGCACAAGAGAGCGGCATGTTTAGAAAGCCATGTAAAATTAATGCAAGTTCAACTTTTAAAAAACATGTCTCAAGACTTTATGGCGGTTTTTCCTCATCCCACTGTATCTCATGTTTTTAAATGAAGAAACTAGCCTACTCTTTGTGATTGGTTTTTGTTCCTTTGTATTAAACTATACATACATGCATGGTGCTGTCTTTTTCTAATTGTTTAAGCAACTTTATTAATTATACATGGTTTATAAACATTATTTTAAACATTATGCACTTTTTTTTCAAAGATAGTCGTGTTATTTTATTACGCTTTGAAGAAACGTGCATAATATTTTGCGCCCTCTTGTGGCCTCAGGAGAGAAGCCAAAAGTTTTTTTCCCCCAACTGAAATTATGCCTTTTAAATTCGAATATAATTCGAATTTTGATAATATTTAAATAGAAAATTCGAATTTAGTTTTTCAGTCATTTTGACAGCCCTAGTGTACTCCTTGTTACCTTTATTCTTATTATTATACGACTGTCCTGAGATGATGCCTTGGAATGTTTTCAATCAGCAAACAAAAAGAAGATCTATACATTTTTTTATTTAAACAAATTAAAATAATTATTTTAAGGGCTACAAGTGAACTTCGTACAATTGCAGCTATATATGCAGCTTATAATCTACAGTATGAAAAAAGAATATTGATGACTTCTTTTCTAAAGAGTACATAAACGCATTATTTACCATGCATTATTATTTCATGCATAGATTACATAAAGTGAGTGTTAGATGATGGCACAAGTGATCTAAATCTAAAAACGATAGGGATAATGAGGATGCCCAATGAAAAATCTAATTCCAAACTCAACACTATTTCACAAAAATAAATAATAATAATATTGTTCGATAAGCAACGGCACAATACATCAATCATCCCTAGATTTACTCCTGCTCACAAACGTGTTGGGCCTCAGACATGTTTAATGTGGTTTCAACTGTAATCCAATTATGTTGTTGTTATACGCGTCATGATGGGTATCCAGCCCAACAATGAAACAATACCTGAGCTTGCAACAGTGTCCAAGGAAAATAGAGGTTTCGCATCTGTCTTATATGAAATCACAGACCTGAAGAGGACACAAACCAGCATCAAAAGCAAAAAAAAAAAAAATGTGGTTCTATTTTTAGTATAAAACAATGTGCATTATGTGTCAAACCTAAATCTGTTGTATATGATGGATCCCTGGTCGAACTCGTAGCCAGAGTCCAGCAGCTCTGTGGCAATGACGGAAGCATCGGTGAAAGTGGGAGGCTTGCGGCCCACCTCCTTACAGTTGATCAGGATGTGTTTGCCATGGGTCCTGATGGGTTTACAGAAGCAGAGGAAGAGATTCAAGCAAAGAACATTGCAAAAAGTGGTATTTGCATCTACAAACTTAAGAAATGACTGAATGAGAATTACAGAGACAAGACAAGACTGAGAAAGGGAGAAAAAAAACTACCTGTACAGCAGACCTCTGAGTTTGTCCCCCACATTGACAATCATGACCTCTTTGCCAGCACCAGAGAGCTTGGCGATCTCACTCTTTATGGCTTTGGACACGCTGCTGTGGATGGCACCGCAGAGACCACGGTCAGATGACACACCAATGATCAAGTGCTTGTTCTTGTCTTCTGGAGCCTTGATCTCAGCCTTCTCGTAGAGTGCTAAACAACAAAGACATGAAAAAAAATAACATTACCATTTTATCACAAGATGTTTTAAATGGATGTCAGAATATTGGTGCAATATAGAGTGCATTTTTTTGGGATAATATCCTGTATACCCATAGCACCGGTGCCATAGACCCGGGCGGGCTTCAGGGATCTCTCAGCTCTGGAATACTTTGCTGCTGCCACCATCTTCATGATTTGCATCTACAAACTTAAGAAATGAGAAAAAAAACTACCTGTACAGCAGTCCTCTGAGTTTGTCCCCCACATTGACAATCATGACCTCTTTGCCGGCACCAGAGAGCTTGGCGATCTCACTCTTTATGGCTTTGGACACGCTGCTGTGGATGGCACCGCAGAGACCACGGTCAGATGACACACCAATGATCAAGTGCTTGTTCTTGTCTTCTGGAGCCTTGATCTCAGCCTTCTCGTAGAGTGCTAAACAACAAAGACATGAAAAAAAATAACATTACCATTTTATCACAAGATGTTTTAAATGGATGTCAGAATATTGGTGCAATATAGAGTGCATTTTTTTGGGATAATATCCTGCATACCCATAGCACCGGTGCCATAGACCCGGGCGGGCTTCAGGGATCTCTCAGCTCTGGAATACTTTGCTGCTGCCACCATCTTCATGGATTTGGTGATCTTCTGGATGTTCTTGATGGACTTCAACCGAATGGTGACTGGCGAGAGGGAAAAAAAACAAATAAAAAACAATGGTCAGAAACGTCACACAATTGTCTGTTAGGTATAATAACATTATCGAAAACAAATATTAGCAAGATATAAATAATATTAACTATAACAAAAACTGCATTTGTAAAGATATTAATGTTAGCTGACCTTTTATAAAGCAAAATGAAACTTTACTTACTGTCCTTCAAGGTAGCCATGTTCCTGACCTGCCCACTGCAAGAGACGTTTTATAGAAGTTAAGCTCATCCACAAATAAATACGATATAATTACTCTCACGTCAATGAAGCATTAATAAATATGACAGCAACTTTAGTTACACTGAAAGTAATGCATAGTACCCAGGAAACCCACACTGCCATTTACGGCATTGCACGACAAAACAGAACGGTTTCCATACAAACAGTTCAGAACCCAGGAAGATAACTTGATTAAATATGTGGAGTCACCAGCGTATTGCTATTAAATAACCATAATAAACATGGAAATGTCAAGTCGCGCGCTGTCATTCGCTTAAGCACACTGCGGCCTAAAGTTCACCGCGTCCTTGTTCCACCGCATCCGCATTTCATTGACCAACTGACACAATTTAGCCTCATTACTTATAAACACACATTAAACGCATATTTCCAGAAAATTATGTATTCAACAAATCAATAAATTCCTACCATTGTGGGAGGAACACCGCCGCGCTGGTCCTGGCGAACATCTTCACTTCAACGAAGGTCAGAGCAGCCGGTCTGCGCAGGCGCAAATAAAGCGCAGAAAGACGTTCTCGTCACAATCTCGCGATAGTAGAGGTACACACGGATCAGTGACGAAACACGCCTGTTAGCAAAGCGAGGGATTCGCGTCACAACGCAAGAAAGAGTGGGAAGTGTTGAGACACTGGAACCTTGTATTATTTTTCATTAAATCTTGATTTTTTTTGGACTGATTAAAATGGGGAAAGCTGATTTTCTAAGTCCTAAAGCGATTGGAAACAGAATTAAAGCCAAAGGCCTTCAGAAACTGCGCTGGTATTGTCAGATGTGTCAGAAACAGTGTAGAGATGAAGTAAGTTTATGTGAACGTGTGTCTTATTCTTCATTAACACGTAATTGGCATGTATAGATTAATTAGTTCGATTTTTTTATTATCTAATTTGAGGTATTAATAAAAGTACTACTTGGTCTGTTTTAATTTTCCTATATTTTGTATATGTTTTCCTATATTTTTTTCAGCATTTTTTGACATCATTATTACACGTTACAAAACTTTTGCTGCCTTTCTAGATTTCTTGTTTGGTTATAATATGTAATATGTGTCTTGCAACATGCTAAATGATTAAATGAAAACGTAATAAGCTACCAACGCCATAGACCGTCTTAAAAACAAGTGACCTCCCTATGTAGTCAGCATGTTTGTGCGTTATAGGCAATGACTGTGTTTGGGTATCATTGTCTTAAAACCTAGTTAGACAGCATTTTGGGTCAACTTATGGACACTGAGCCTATCTGGACATGATTTTGAGCAATATAGGTTGTGTTTCAAAACCAGACTTGGCCAGTATTGTCAGCTAACATGATCTCTCTGGATTGCAGAATGGGTTTAAATGTCACTGCATGTCTGAGTCTCATCAGAGACAGCTGCTGTTAGCCTCAGAGAACCCTAACCAGTTCCTGAACTACTTCTCAGAGTAAGTCAACACACACACACTGTTTATCCACATCCGTCCATTGATCCAGCTGTCTTTGAGATCAAATGTGATTTTAAATTCTGATTTTATAGGGAGTTCAAAAGTGACTTCGTAGAGCTGCTCCGGAGACGTTTTGGTAAGTCACTGCTGTTTTTATTCATTAATCAGTATTGGATCCAGTATCAGTATTATTGTAGGCTAAGACAGTCTGTGTTCGTTTTTTGCAGGGACTAAGCGAGTTCACAATAACATTGTGTATAATGAGTACATCAGTCATCGGGAACACGTTCACATGAACTCTACTCAGTGGGAGACTCTCACCGACTTCACCAAATGGCTTGGGAGAGAAGGCAAGCATCCTATACATTTTATTGAACTAAAACCCCAGATATGCACAACATACAATACCATTCAAAATTTTGAGGTCAGTAGGATTTTTTTTCTTTCTATTTACTTTCAATTAGCATGGATGCATTAAATTGATCAAAAGTGACAGTGAATACGTTTTACATTGTTACAAAAAATATATATATTTTAAATAAATTCTGTCCTTTTTACGTTTATATTCATCAAAGAATTCTGAAAAAGCATTGTGGTTTCCACAAAAAAAAAAAAAATTAAATAGCACAACTATTTTCAATATTTATAATAAAAAGAAATATTTCAAATCAGCATATTAGAATTGTTTCTGAAGGATCATGTGACACTGAAGACTGGAGTAATGATGCTGAAAATTCACCACAGGAATAAAGTGCTTTTTTCAAATGATAGTAATATTTCACCAAATGACCAAATCAGATAAATGCATTCTTGGTGGCTTTTGCACAGTAGAGTGTAGGTGTTTCATTTAGATTGTGTGTACAGGTTATTGCAAAGTGGATGAGACACCTAAAGGCTGGTACGTCCAGTACATTGATCGTGATCCGGAGACGATCCGCAGACAGGAAGAGCTAGAGAGGAAGAAGAAACAGGATATGGATGATGAAGAACGCAGCGCCAAATTCATCGAAGAACAAGTTCGCCGCGGCCAAGAGGGCAAGGAGCCAGAGGTGTGTTTGTGTGCTGGAAAAAAAAAATGTTTCTTTCTTTTTATTTCATCTTGCTCAAATTTTCATTGTCCAAACAGGAAGAACCAGTGTTCACAGAACTGAAGCGAATGAATGAAGATGAGAAAGTAGCTTTTAATTTGGACATTGCTTTAGCAGGACCTTCTAAAACAAGGTATAACCAGTCTAAAAGTCTCATAAAGCAATATGGCTGTAGTTTGGGTGACAATAACGATCCGTTTTTATTTCTATAGCACCACTTTGGGTCCTAGTGCCCTTAAAGCTGCAGCCTCTGCGAAAAGGAAAGAGTCTTCCCACAGCAGAGACTCGAAGGACAAGAAAAAGAAATCGGCTCTGGATGAGATAATAGAGGCACGTTCTTCATTAACGTTTTTCTTTTTAGCTACTTTTGTTGTAACGTTGGTGTTATATATTCATGATGAAATCCACGCAGATCATGCAGTTTTGTTGCACATTTATCAGCTAGGCTTCAACCAGAACTTTCCCTTTGTGTGTCTTCCAGATGGAGGAACAGAAGAAGAAATCTGTAAGATCGGATAACTGGATACAAGCAAACATTGTAGTGAAAGTGATAACTAAGAAACTGGGAGAGAAGTATTACAAGAAGAAAGCAGTCATTCGGGTAACTGCAGCGCTGTCATTACAGGACACACAGAGTGATTAGATGCTTCCTACAGTGATACTGTGTGCATGCGTGTGATATTACAGGAAGTGCAGGATAAATACACGGCTGTGGTGAAGATGATCGACTCTGGAGACAAACTCAAACTGGACCAGAGTCATTTGGAGACAGTCATTCCAGCTCCTGGTATTACCCGTTACTGTTTTCAGTGTAACTCAAAATGAAGAAAGATAGAAATTCTCAATCTAATCTCTCATTCTGTCTCAGGTAAGCGCGTTTTGATTGTGAACGGTCAATATAAAAACACAGAGGCTATCCTGGATGGCATAAATGAGCACAAATTCTCTGCTACACTCACGTTAGACTCGGTAAGTTCACTCGGAAAATTGTCAGTGCACACTAATTATTAAAATGCTGGCTCTAATTCATTGCACCTAATGAAATTAGAGTGTGATTTTGTAGCTGATGTAGTAAGAATGCAGCAAAGATACCTTCAGTCGCTCAGAAGTGAGTAGATACATTTATAAACAAAAATGGGATTTTTGCTGTTCTTTTTGAAGTTTCTATTCAAAGAATCCTGAACACAATGTTTTGTGTTGTCCACTAAAATATTAAGCAGCACAACTGTTCTCCAGGATCGAGGGCCACTCATCTAAAGCATGTTTTTTTTTGTCTTGGTTTAGGGTCGGATGAAAGGAAAGACAGTGGAGGGGATTGCATATGAGGACTTCTCGAAATTGGCCTGATGTTCTTTCTTCTTCTCCATGGCGCCTCTGCTGTGTCAGAGTGCATAATAAAGACTCTTAAATGACCTGATTTACATATTGGAACAAAATGACCAATGGTTTTTATTGTGTTTTTTTCCCCCATTGTTATCTCTGTTGTCATTGAAAACGGTTGCATATGATTAAAATATTTAATTAATCAAATTTTCGATTAAATGTCTCGCTGCAGACGCTCAAGTCAGAAGTCTTACAATACATTAATTAGTTTTTGATTGGCTTTAATTATTAAGTAATTTCAGTTCAGTTGGTTGATGTGCATCACTGTTTTCCTATGTTTTGTATATATTTTCTTGTAGAATAAAAAAACTTTTTTTAAATGGCAAAATGACATGTTTCGGTTTTCTTTGCTTCTTATTGCTTGTATAAAATAACAGATTTCTACCAATCTCTTAGCAAGTGTCCTAAGCTTGCTGCCACACTCATGCTCTCAGATAGCGGTCAGGAAGCTGTCCAGCTGAGGCAGGATATAATTGGTGTAACTGCCATCAATGAAGCCTTTCCCACTGTTATGGATGAACCAGCAGTAGACATCTGAACCTCGTTTCTTGTCACGTCTGTAATCCTTCTGCCAGCCCCTGATTGATATACAAATATTGCACAATTTTAATATGATAGAACAGAAGTTGGATTGGGTGGATCTTAAGTTCAGTCAAGAACATGTCTTTTTTTTTATTTATTTTTTTTACATTATTTTCATGAAAATTATACATTCCTCCCCAAATTCTTATTGCTGTAATGTGAAAAAATGATAAACTATTTATACATCATGGTAGGTTTTTTGTTTTATGTCTTTCAGTTATGCAGATTTTAATATATATTCAAATCTTTTTTCTGGACAGGATGATATTTATGATTGTCAGAGAAATTGTAACAGACAACCAACTAGTGAGGACATTTAACGTCCTTATTAATTAAACGTCTTATAAATTAGTCAAATCATGTTTCTATTTAAATCTAGTGTGTTGCACAGTTTCTGTGATCGTTATAATATAAATATAAGTAACCTGACATAATGAGAAATTAGATTTGTATGTGATAGTACCTGGTGACAGCTAGTTTGTTGCCTTTCACTTCCATTGTGGCCTCTTTCTTCTTTGGATCTGCTCCCTCATGCACGCCGTACACCTTCACTTTTGGTTCCTGTGCAAACTGACCTGTTATGAGACGCAAAATCCATTTTTGAGAACAAGACCCACACACTTGTTGGTGTGATGAATAATGTGTTTAAGCTGTTTCGTACATTTAAATATTTAAAGGGATAGTTCATCCAAAAATGAAAATTTGATGTTTATCTGCAGGGCATCCAAGATGTAGGTGACTTTGTTTTGTTTGTCAAATGGACCATTGACACTCTATCTACAATCTTAATTAGGAGTGTCAATGGTCCACTTGAGAGATAGGTGGCGGTAATGCACTTCTAAGTCTGCGATCCGCCGTAAAGCAAGAAGACGCGTCACGCGCCGGCTGTTGAGAACACGCTCAGGACAGTTCGGACATTGCAGTAAATCAGAGGTAAAAAAACGATATAAATACTGTTCAGTTTCTTGCACAGACCGATCATTTCGTGTCTTTACACATCAATGTATCGTCACGAGCCGCAGGGTTTAATTTGGTTTTGTTTGTGTATGTTTTTTTTACTCTCAAAGCCGTGATTCCCATTCACTTCCATTATATGACTGACAGACTGCAACGGTTTGAGTTAAAAATCTTCGTTTGTGTTTTACTGAAGAAACAAAGTCACCTACATCTTGGATGCCCTGGGGGTAAGCAGATAAACATCACATTTTCATTTTTGGGTGAACTATCCCTTTAAGTAACTTACCAATGAGACCATGAACTTGTGTGGAGTATTTGTTGTCGCTAGACATGTAAATGCCCAGGAAGTCCACCTGCACAGGATGTTTCTTCCACACACTATGCAAAAGCACCGTCACTGAAATCTTCCCATCAATCGTCACGGTAACATGTTGCTCTTTCACTATGGTGACCCTTATCCTGATAAGCAAGAGTTTTGCATAATGCAGAGAACTGCATTTAGTGGGATAGTTCTGTCATTAATTACTCACCTTCATGTCGTTCCAAACCCGCGATACCTTCGTTCATCTTCAGAACACAAATTAAGATATTTTTGATGAAATCCGAGAGCTTTCTGACCCTGCATAGACAGCAATGCAACTGACGCGTTCAAGGCCCAGAAAGGTAGTAAGGACATCATTGAAATAGTCCATGTGACTTCAGTGGTTCAACCGTAATTTTCTGAAGCTACGAGTATATTTTTTGTGAGCAAAGAAAAAAATAGGACTTTATTCAACAATTTCGACTCCTGCGTCAGTAGCACCCATAGCCGCAGGGACGTATTTTGAGCAGGGGGCTGAGAAGTAAAAGGTTGGGGTCACGTGACAAGAGTGATGCGAGAAGACACTATGATACTAGACACTAAAACACTATGATGACAGATCCAAAAGCAACTTTTGTTAATAAAACTTTCATTTCTTCGTTTAATTTAAGCGAGTGTCTTTATTGTTGTTGGGTTTTCAAAAAAAAAAAAAACTAAGCAAGAACCACAAGAACCACAAACTAAGCATTCGTTTTAAATAAGGGAAAATAACTTATTTGGGTTACAATGCAATCCACCTTATTCATTTTGTTAATAAAAGTTAGATGTTTAATATATGCAAATTTGCCATTGTAATATTTTATGGCTGATGTGTTTTAATTAATAAGATAATATTTAAAAAACAACAAACTACGATCGTTTTAAGGTAGCCTAAGGGGAAATCCATATTTATTTGTGTTAAATGTGGGTGAACACATCCTCATTTTGTTAAAGGGGTCATATGATGCGATTTCAAGTTTTCCTTTCTCTTTGGAGTGTTACAAGCTCTTGGTGCATAAAGAAGATCTGTAAAGTTGCAAACACTAAAGTCTCAAATCCAAAGAGATATTCTTTATCAAAGTTAAGAGTCAACCACGCCTACCTAAAATGGCTCGTTCTAACACGCCCCCACATATCTACATCGCTATGTGGAAATATTAGCATAATGCGGCCCAAATGTGCACGCAAAGAAAGAAGGCGTGGTTTCAGGAACAGCAGTAGTGTTGATGCAGCCATGTCAGGGAGAGCTGTGTTTCACAGTGCGAAAGCAAAAGCACTTTATTTGGCCTTCCGGAAGTAGATGCAATTAGGAATCATTGTACTATTTTATTGTATAGCCTATGTTTTATTTTGTTTGTTTGTTTGTTTTTACAACGCAGGTACATTAGTCTTATTCATTCTGTTCATAAAACTTTTAATAACATTTAATATAAGCGAGTCAGTGACTTTGTAATTGTAGCATTGCTGATGTTGTGTGTTTTTTTTCATTAAGAGTAATACTGAATCAACCTTAAGCATTAATTTTGTTTCAACAATAGGAAAGATCTAACGTTAAAGATCAAAATAAGCGCTACAGATGTGAGAATGCGAGATTTGTTCCTGACGAGTTAAACGCTCTCGCTCTTTCTCTGCTGTCTCTTTGCTATGTCAGTAGAAATGGTCATTAATTCTTAATTTGAGTACGGCACACTACAGGTAATAATATAATCAAAAAATCATGGCAACAAATTATTTTTTAAGTCAGTTTAATAAGTTGAAACGACTTTCACAGTCAATTTGATTCAACTTGACTCATGTTTAACAGTTGCTTCTTGTCAGCTTTGGCTACATTTTTCCAATGAATTTGAATTAATATACAAATTAATCAAATTAATTTTATTTATTTTTTGTTACAAATTGTTCATAAATTTATTTTTAACTCCGGACCCCCAGCACCCTCAGCAACCCTACTTCCCGCGATAATGGCAGCATCACATGCGCCGTGGTACTCTCGTGAACGCGCGTTGAACTCTGACACTGAAGAGAAGAAATTGTTGAATAAATTCATTATTTTTGATTTCTTTGCACACAAAAAGTATTCTCGTAACTTCATAAACTAAGGTTGAACCACTGAAGTCACGTGGACTGTTTTAATGATGTCCTTACTACCTTTCTGGGTCATAAAATGTTTCAGTTGCGTTGCTGTCTATGCAGGGTCAGAAAGCTCTCGGATTTCATCAAAAATATCGTAATTTGTGTTCCGAAGATGAATGTCTTAATGTCTTATGGGTTTGGAACAACGTGAGGGTGAGTAATTAATGACAGACTTTTCACTTTTGGGTGAACTATCCCTAAATAAAACATGAATTATAGCTTCCATAATAAATGTCCCCAGTATTATTATGCATGTCGTCATAAAGTTAAAAAAAAGTTTTTAATAATAGCCAATAATATCACATGATTCAATTAAATGAATAAAACGGATAAAAAAATATTCTATTGAATATTCAATTTCATTTTGGAAATACATCAGATTATGAAAGTAAAATGTTATAAATAATCTTAACCTCTTAAAAAATGATGGCCATTTGATGGACAAAACACATTTCACTTACCAAAACTACAGTTTTGTCTGCAGTTCAAGTATATTGTAAAGTTTACTAGCTTACAGTTACTGATTCCTATATTTATGATGTTTGTTGGAGTAAGTTTGTTTTTGATACCTGTTAAGTGCAAGCTCAACTGTGGCTCCCCAAGAGAAGGAGTGATTGTTCCTGCCTTCCATCAGGTCGATTCTGTCAGTTCCTACTATAACCTGCACACTGTCTGTTTTAGAGTATATGGAGATGGTGCCGAAATATGTTTGGATTTTGTTGTTCTTCATCTTCTTAGACCCAACCAACTGACCGTTGATTGTAACTCCTGGACAGGAAAAAAACAGATATGGAATATAAAATAAATAAAGGACTTCAGTTTTTTCAAGTGATGGAAGACGTCAAGTTACCTGTTCCAGGATCTGAAATCAGGTTGAGGATGTGTCCTGGTTTGGAGTCAATGTTGAAGCAGATGTCCACGTTGCTTTTGGGTAAGTGCATGATGAAGTGGGGATCACTGTCCACTGCAATAAAATCAAAAGGATGAGGGAGATTCACAATAGAATATGTAGCAGTGGTAGAGCAGTATTCCTTAAGCTTTTAAGTGTACCACACTCACTAGGTAAATAAAAACTGAAAAATGAATACTGAAGTGGACATTTCTGGCTTAGCGCGTGCGAGGAAAAAATCATTAACCCCTTAACTGTCACCATCCCACCTGTGGGACGCTTGGCGCTCTTTTTTGTTTTTGTCCTTTTTCTCTATCAAATCTTTTAGTAATCATTATAAATCATATATCATTTGAAAGCTTAGAAGCCCAAGGTCCATCCTGTGAAAACCATTTTGAAATCGGACATTGCGTTACCATGGAAATAGTACTTTAAAATCTTTTGGCGGTCTCCTCCCCCTTAGTGGGCAGTGTCAAGTGTCATATTACAAAATGCATTACGGTCTTTTAGAATCAAACCTTTTTATAATCTTGACAAAAAATATATAATTGGAAAGGTCTGAGTCTCAGGATTCCATATTTGGAATATTGACAGAGAAATCTAAACATTTGTGAAAGAAAAATGCATAAAAAAAATTAAATGGAGTTCGGATGGCACCCGGTGGCTGTTTGTGGTATAACGCCCTAAATAAAATCTCACAGGAACCTCAATTTTTTTCATATCAACTTCAAATTTGGAACATAACTTATTTAGACATAAGGCTTTAATTTTATGCCAATTTTAGAGTAAAACCTGTTATGTAAAATATTTATTATATATAAAATAAAATAAAATTAATATAGTGCATTTTCTTTACAGTAAATTCAAACTACCATAACTTTTTGATACTTACATTTTTTGAAAACATTCCACTTTTCAACATTAAATTTTCTTCTTTACAAAGAGACCAACCTTATGTCTGTATTCCAAAGTGTTAATCAATTACAACAATTTAAGTTTGGATAGTGCACCTGCATGCCTATTTAAAAAAAAATGGGGGGTGACAGTTAAGGGGTTTTAATTGAATTGTAATTGAAGTCTACAGGTGCAAAAACATAAAGTGCAAAAAAATAAACACTTAAAACTGTATTCTGGATGTTTTCTTTCCACTAGTATGAAACAACACGTTATGAAATGCCAAATATCCCAAACTCTCAATACTGACTAGTGCATGAAAATACAATAATTTTGTCTGTAGTGTCTTGCTTAAGCAGTGTTGGGGGAAGTTACTTTTAAAAGTAATGCATTACAATATCGATTTACTTCCTAAAAATTAACCGTTTTACTTTTTATGGAAAGTAATGCGTTATATTACCTTTTCATTACTTTTTCTTATCTGGGTTGGGCTTGAACATAAAAAAAAAATAATAATTTTGGTGCCAATTTTTCACACCAAAAATTAGTTTTTGCTTATTAATATTGTTGAATTGGATCATCGAAGGTCGGCAGCAAAGACATAAATGGGATTAAATACATAAAGGATATTTGTGTTATTTGACATATTCAATTATTGCAGGTTTGCGTCATATTTTGAGTTTGCGTTTCACTATTTTTATTCATTTTGTGGAATACTGAATCTGTTTTTGTGTAAGTGAGATGAGTAAATGCACGTTCACATTTAGTCTATAACTGCCACAGTCATCATATTTACACAGCGCACACAAGGCCTCTGCACTTACTCCCAATTTCTCTCAACATAGGGACAGGACAGCTGTCAGTGAATAAATTGGAAAACAAAGTAACTGACATTACTTATTTGAAAAAAGTAACTTGTAAATTAAAAAGTAAAGTGTTACTTTACTAGTTACTTGAAAAAGTAATCTGATTACATAACCCGCGTTACTTGTAATGCATTACCCCCAACGCTTTGCTTAAGTAGCAAGAAACCAATTCTTGTTACGTTCATACTGATTCTGAATTTGAAAGGGAACTCAAATCTCATTGTGGTTCGCATCAGTTGTTAAACTTCGTGATTAATCGCATCCAAAATAAAAGTTTTTGTTTACATAATATGTGCATGTGTACTGTGTATATTTATTATGTATATATAAATACAAACACATGCATGTATATATTTAAGAAAAATATATGTTTATTGAAAAGAAATGATGTTTTGAGCGTTCACATTCAAATAAAAAAAACATGTGAACTGCTTTCAGACTAAGTGTGAAAACACCCTAATTAATATTTGACTGTGTTGCATTACCACCAGTGATGTGTCCAGGGATGATACTTTCATGCATTCCGGCTACTTCGTTGGGATTCGGAGCAACTGTAGGCAGAAGCCATGGAGGATTTGTATAGAGCAACTGTTGCACTGGTGGTGGTCCAGATAAGGGAGCAGTGGCTAAGAACGGAATAAAAAAAAATATATAACCCCTATAATAATAAATAGATAACTAGAACAACAATATTTTTAAAACATACTTTGTTTAAAGGGATAGTTCCCCCAAAAATGAAAATTCTGTCATCGTTTATTGATCCAAACAGCCATTTACTTCCAAAGTATGGAGAGAAAAAAAATACTATGGAAGTCAATAGCTGCCATTAACTGTTTGGTTACCAGCATTCTTCAAAACTCAGGTTTAGAACAAGTGAAGGGTGAGTACATTTTCATTTTTGGGTGAACTATCCCTATAATAAAGCCTTTTGCAATATTGATAACTGTTTGGATTTGGTACCTGAGCAGCAGCCATGTTTGGAGTCTCTGGGCGAGTCTGCGATCAGTCGTTCTGGCCTCCCCTGGTCGTGACCCTCCACCAGCATGGCAGTGAGAGGCGTCACAAACTGATGCTCTAAAGCCAGGGCCACGATCCTCTGGGTGATCCTACGCTTCTTAGATGCAGTAGGAGCTAGAGAGCTACATGAGAGGAAATCCACAGAGGTACGATTAAAGGGAAACACAAATGAGAGAAATTCCCATTTAGCCTCATCTTTGATGTATGTTGTGCTTTGGACATGCTTTGTCTACTTTGTATTACTTTTTTTAAACCAGCAAATAATTCTAACTGAGACTTGGCATACATAGTACATATAGAAGAAAAAATCCAGAATAATGAATATTAAATGGACTGAGAAGTGAAAAAAAAAAAAATCATGGCAAATTCGGCAAAAACAATTTACTTTTTTTTTGACGTTTCGATGTTTGCTATTGAAACAGTAAGTTGAAACATTTGTTAGTTTACATCACAAAATATGCCCTGCCTACTTTTAGAAATATCACAGGTTGTTCATTCCACTTTTTGGGACATTATCTTCTATTTTGAATTAAATTTCATTTGGCCACAGTACCAGGGCATATTTACCAACGTCTGTCTTTTAGCAAATCAGGTAGGACTACCAGGTGAACATAAGTAACATTAATGAGCAGTGATGGTCAGTAATGAAGTATTATTTGAAGTATTGAAGTATTATAATTGAAGTATTATAATGAAATTACTTTGTTACTGTGTCACCCAGAGCCGATCCTCCCTATACGCAAAATACGCAAGCTGCGTAGGGCCCCCGAAACACCAGGGGGCCCTCTTGCTCTCAAAGATGATTTAATTTTAGTTTCGTTTTTGAATTTGGCCAGCAGTCATAAAAACATGAATGATCATGCATTGCGCCGGGTGTATGATAGGGCCCACTGTTTCTCAAGCGTTTTCCGTGAGCGCGATTCGAGACGGAGTGAAACACGGACAAATGCGTTTCATTCATTCGTTCATAACCACTCATACCCCACTCCACCGCAACCCCCCGACACAGTTTTGCGTAGGGCCCTCCTTAGTGGGTGGTGTCAAGTGTCATATTACAAAATGTATTACAGTATTTTACAATCAATTTTAAGAGACAGTTGCGCTCGTGCCATGGCGTATTTGCTATTTAAACGGCGGAATTTGCAAGCGCAAAGACAGAACGCGTCTCCAGAGATGAAACGGAGCTGCTCCTGCGCCAGCAAGTAGGTAGCCTAATTCTGATACATGCAATGACTATCCATTATGACATGTAGGCATTTTTACATTTATGTAGCCTACACAATAATAATCTTTTACATTGCAATCCTTTAATTTTT
>NW_015662942.1:1055703-1060890 GCF_001515625.1 Sinocyclocheilus rhinocerous
GGTGTCAAGTGTCATATTACAAAATGTATTACAGTATTTTACAATCAAAACTTTTTATAATCTTGACAAAATACATATCGTTGCAAAGGTCTGAGTCTCAGGATTACATATTTTGTGATGGGAGAATTTTAGACATTTGTTACAGAAAAAAAATGCATAAAAATAATTCTATGGAGTTTGCATGGCACCAAAACGCCCTAAATAAAATCTCACAGGATTTTTTTTTATATCAACTTCAAATTTGGAACATAACTTATTTAGACATAAGGCTTTAATTTTATAGCAATTTTGGATTTAAAAATATTTTGCAAAATATTTATTTTATATAAAATACAAAAAAATGATTACAGTGCATTTTCTTTATAGTACATTTAAACTTCTATAACTCTTTGATACTTTTATATTTTAAAATAATTCACTTCTGCAATAATCTGCTGATTGTCTTCTTTAAAAAGATTCCAACCTTAGGTCTGTATTCCAACGCGTTCATGAATAATAACAATTTAAGTTTGGATAGTGCACTTTCACGTCTATGTTCGAAAATGGGTTATCTGTACTTTTCACTTTACTTCACAACATTACTGCACTACATTACATAAAAACATATTGTTCGTTATTTTGAACTGACGAAAATGACATTCTGATTAATAAACGAGCTGATTCTTTTCAGTGAACCTATTAAAGTGTTTCACAAATTGCACCCAATGATTCATTTGTGAATTAGACGGATCCAGTCGCAGCTGTCCTCGAGTCAACAAATCACTGAATCAATTGTCTTCATGTCTGACTCAAAATGAGCCAAGAACCAAGAGAAGAACCACGAGTGACTGATGGCACAAAAAAATTCAATGTCTTCTACTATGAAATTCTACTTTGTCGAAGCAATTTTCTGAGTCACCTTTTTGAATTTTTATTTTGTTCAAATGCCTGTTTTTGGTCCAGTTTCCTGTTTTGATTCATCAGAAGGACATTTTAAATACATTTTCATCTAAAATGAAAGTTTATTTGATCAATTATTAGCAATCCTGCATATAGGTGGCCTCAAATCTAGCAAAACTGCTCCTGTTTTTTCTCTCACCGTTCGGCCAGTAGCTGATTGACAGTAATGTAGGCCCACATCTGCCGAGCAAAGCCAGTGAAGGAATGTTGATGTGTGCCGAGCACAGAGTCCAACTCCCGAATATCTGCCTCTGTCTGAATGTTCAGGTCCATGTTGGCCTAGAAAAGCAAAACAACTATTATTAAACAAGGCATGAAAACTGAATTTTAAAATCTGAACAGAGACAAAGGTGTGAAGGGGCTCACAGCAGCAGCGGTGGTGAAGCTTTGCAGTGTTGTGAGGTCTGATGGTTGGAGTTTTCCAGCCACTATCAGCTCAGAACCACTGAAGAACTTATCAAAACGATTCTGAGTCACGTTATTCACAGCGTTCTCAGGAAAATTAATGGTGATGGACCTCAGGAGAGGAGAGGAGACCTGACTGTAGAACGTCTGGAGAGAGAAGAAATTGAGTCTTTAAAAGCTCAAAAGAGTTTTGTTTCATTCACATTCACATCCAATTCATCTCCGATGTTTCTCATTAGATTCTGGAAAAATAACAATAGACTCAAACGAGACAACTGCTGACATACTGAGAGTGTATAGGGATATAAAAATACATCTGGATAGCACAGCTCAGATCATTTGGACTTGGAAGAATTTGATGAGAAATGTTTCAGTTCATATAGAAATTCACATCTTTTTTCTAACTTTGCTCTCTACTGAAAAACATCAATTTTTTGTTCAATTTAATATTTTTTGTGATAAATGTAACAGATTTTTACATAACGTATTTTTACAGCTGTCAAAGTTAACATGTTAATTAAACGTGAATTGCAATATATTTTTGACATATTTAATGAATTTGAATATAAAATCAGAATATTTTAAAGAATATATATATGCTATTTAAAATATTCTGATTAATATTTTTTTTATATTTAATATTTGTTTTTGATATAAATGTTAATTTTAATTTATTTGTAATATTTTTCTTACACAGTAAAATTATAATTAAACGTGATTTGCTATATATTTTGAAATATGTAATGAATTATATAAAATTATATATATTATATATAAATAATATATGCTGTATAACATGTCTCAATAATAGACGACTGCAATATATTTGATGTTTAAGGATGAGCAGAATTTTCAACCAATAACATTTCACTGTAAGAGGGGTTAGCAAAAGTGAAACATTAAAAAAAAATAATAATAATAATAAAACAGGCGATCATCTAAAAGGTCCAGTCACTTGTCATGGTTTGGAAAAAAATAAGATTAAAATGGAAGAGATAGGATTTATTGTGACACTGTATTAAACCTTTAACTGTTCTGCGGCATCATGATTGGCATAAATCCTCTGGGCGACGCCTCTGTTGTCCATGGCCATTCTCTCCAGGAAATCGAAGTCTACATCAAAGCCAATACCGAGAGAGAATAGAGAAAACTCCTCCCTCATCACACGCTTCACGTTCTTCTGAATAGTGCTCAGCTTTATTTCTCCTGTACAAGACGTGAAAAGAGAACCAGTAGATCACTGAGGACTAGAGGAAACTTCAGGACATGAGGGTGGGATGCATAGTGTAAACGTTAATAAATCTTACCCACTGTTGGGTCTCCATCAGACACCAGAATGATCATAGACACAGAACGAGGGTCGATCAGTCCCTGATTGGATGCTCTAACCAGCATCTGCACTGCTCTCAGTAAAGCCTCATTGATGTTGGTGCCTGGGGTTAAATACAGGGTCAATGACAAACAACAGTGTGTGTGTGTGTGTGTGTGTGTGTGTGTGTGTGTGTGTGTGTAAAAAAGTTTGGGATCAGTAAGATATTTCATGTTTTTTTAAAGATGTTTCTTATGCTCAACAGGGCTGCTTTTGTTTGATAAAAAAAATACAGAAAAAACAGTAATATTGTGAAATATTATTGCAATTTAAAATAATGGTTTTCTATTTTAATATACTTTAAAATATAATTAATTCCTGTGATGGCAAAACTGAATTTTCAGCAGTCTTCAGTGTCTCATGATCCTTCAGAAATCATTCTAATTCTAATATGCTGATTTATTATCAGTGTTGGAAACAGTCGTGTTGCTTAATATTTTTTGGAACCTGTGATAAGATTCTTTTATGAATAAAATTAATGTTAAAAAAGAACAGCATTTATTTAAAATAGAAATCTAACAATATACACTACCATTCAGAAGTTTGGGGTCAGAACATTTTTTTCTTTCTTTTTTTTGAAAGAAATTAATACTTTTAATGGTGTTAAAAGTGCTCATAGTAAAGACTACACTCTTAGAAATAAAGGTGCTTCACGATGCCATAGAAGAACCTTTTTGTCTAAATGGTTCCATAAAGAACCTTTAACATCTGAAGAACCTTTCTGTTTCACAAAAGGTTCTTTGTGGCGAAAGGTTCTTCAGATTATAAAAAGGTAAGAAAGAGATGGTTCTTTAAAGAACCTTTGACTGAATGGTTCTTTATGGAACCAAAAAATGGTTCTTCTATGGCATCGCTGTGAGTGTAAGACTGTCAGAAAAGATTTCTATTTTAAATAAATGCTGTTCTTTTGAACTTTTTATTCAAAAAAGTATCACAGGTTCCCAAAAAATATTAAGCAGCACAGCTGTTTCCAACATTGATAATATATCAGCATATTAAAATGATTTCAGAAGGATCATGTGACACTGAAGACCGTGTCACAGTAATGATGCTGAAAATTCAGCTTTGCTTCACAGGAATAAATTACATTTGAAAGTGTATTAATATAGAAAACCTTTTTTTTTTTTTAAACAGAAAGTCTCTCTCACCTCCATTGGGCTTGATGCTTTGGACGTACTTTTTAGCTTCATCCACCTGGAGGGAGGAAGCTTGGACCAGGTCTTCACTCCAGCAACGGACATTGTGATTGAAATCTATGATGCTGAAATAGTCATCCATCGACAGATCGTCCAGAATAGCCTTCATCGCCTCCACTGTCTACAAAACAAAAAAGGCTGTTAGGTAGCTCTTGTTTGTTTCTCAGGGTTTAAAGTAACATTATAACTGGTAAGAGCATTCGCTGGTCAAAATATCTGCGTAGCATGTTACCATGATAACCAAATGAGCTTTTTGTATGTAACTAGCTGGAATAATGGTAAGCTAATAGGCTAAGCTGTTAGCTTGCTAACTGAAAACTAAATGCACAAAGAAAGGGAAATGTCAAATTCAGCCGTTTTAGCAAAAAGTTCTTAACAAAATGAATGAAAAGCCCTGATTAATAGTGTATAATAAGACCTGAAACAAGTTTTAAGGAAGTAATTTGATTCCATGATCACCTACAGTTTACTTTTTGACCACATGGTGGCAACAATACAATAAAAAATGCAGTTCTTCACTGGTTCCACAAGAAGGCTTTTTCAGTAAGGGATCATCACACATTGTATTCAACAAAACCCACATGCTGATAGGAGAGAACATTATATATCTCCCGGTATCTGCAGGTTACACAGGAGTGAACACATCCATGGACCATACCTGTTTCATTTTCAGCCCCCACATGCTGCCACTCACATCGATGACAAAAACAATGTTTTTGGAGAGAGGAGATAGATCAGATGGAGCAAAGAATTGAATGAAATGACCGTCAGACACCTGAGAGATAGAAAATACAGTGCATTAGCAATGGCAGGTAATGAAGTAAAGCATACTGTACGTACTATATTTGAAAAATAGCAGGCTATAGAGTATATTCTGCACAGTGTGCATTAGGCATGTGCCTTTGTGTGATTACCAGGAACGTTCTACAATACAGTAAAAATGGTTACTGGATGAAAATAGTCAATGAATAGAAGACATAAAAAATTGAAAAACAAAACAAAATCATCTTCAGGAGATCTAACTAAATTGTATGCAGTATGAGCTGGTTGATTGTACAATTATTTCGTATAAGGTTTGCAATTTTTGCAACCAAGTTATTGAAACTTAGGCAGGTGCAAATATATATTTATATACTTTTATTTTATTAATTTGAATTGGATTTTTTTTTTTTTTTTTTTTAAAAAAAAAGGGGAAGGTTTTTTTTTTTTTGGCAAATGAATTACCATTTGTATTTATTTTTACTACAAATTCCATGGTTAAACTATGGTTAGTGTAGC
>NW_015662942.1:1060908-1062595 GCF_001515625.1 Sinocyclocheilus rhinocerous
ATATATGATATATCATATTTTGCATTAGTTTTTAATTTTCCATTTTCCACCATAATTTTAGTTAAAATTTATTTAGTTTTTGTCATTATTATTATTATTAGTATTAGTATTATTTTAGATGTATATAGGTTTTATTAATTTTTATTTCAGTTTAAGTTGATTTATACAGCGAAATAAGAAAATAAGAATTGTTGCCTTTATTCTAGTTAGTGTTTCTTTTATTTCAAGTAATGAACATTTTTTAAGTTTTAGTTTTAGTTTAACTATAATAACCCTGAATTTGACATTTACATTTACATTTAGTCATTTAGCAGACGCTTTTATCCAAAAGAGCAATAATATGCAAGTGCTGTGACAAGTCTCGGTTAGCCCAACGCAGTACACCTAGTTTCCAGCTAGTCAACATTTCTCATTTTAATTTAGTAAGACCACATCATTGCTAAAATTGTAAATACAATTATAATGAAAATAGAAAAACTTACACCTGGTGGGGTGGACTTTCACCTGATAGGGATTTTGTATGTCAACTATTAACAGTGAATGTGCATCCGTACCTGAAGTTCTCCAGCATTGTTCTCTCTCTCCACATCGTATTTCACAGTAAACACACCATCCACTGCACTTTCTGTGCAGTTTTCACACTTGCGCTGCTGCTGCAGAGTTGGTTTGAACACAATGTGGGCTTTTTCTTTTGCGTGGCTGATTTTGGTCAAATCTGCAAATTGCTCTCCCAGTGTGTTAGAGGCCGTGACAAACTTGATACCCTTGGGCTCAAATATATACACATCCACCTGAGGAGAGACAACCATCAACAAAGCACATAAAACACAACTCGTGTGTATTTCTGTACTGTGCGTGTGGAACTGACCTGCAGCAGTGGAACCAGGCGTCCAGGTTGTAAGTGTAGCATGTGCTGGTAGACGCCCAGCTTCCTCTGCATCATTTCCTGATAGTGCAGCTCAAACTCCACTTTGCTGCCTGGAGGAACATGCACCTCCGTCCTAAACGTCTCCATTGCTTGAGAGTTAGTCCTGAGTTAAAAAGTTAAAAAAAGAACAGCGTTTAATCAAATTAGAAATGTGACCCTGGACCACAAAACCAGTCGTAAGTAGCACAGGTATATTTGTCCTATCCTAACTTATCCTATCCTAGCTTATTTAAACAGCTTTCAGATGATGAATTAAATCTCAATTTCAAAAAATGAACACTTATGACTGGTTTTGTGGTCCAGGGTCACAAATCTTTTGTAACAATTTTAGTCTTTAAGCTCACTTTTTATTAAAAATGTTAAGCAGCACAACTGTTTCCAACAATGATAATAAAAATCTGCATATTTGAATGATTTCTAAAGGATCATGTGACACTGAAGACAGGAGTAATGGCTGATGAAAATTCAGCTTTGCCAGCATGGAAATAAAGTATATTATTCAAAAGTATGTTAAAATAGAAACCTGTTATTTTAAATTGTAATAATACTCTCAATATTACTGGTTTTATTATATTTTTAATCAAATAAATGCAGCCTTGATAAGCAGAAGACACGTCTTTAAAAAACAATATATGTGCATTTATAGACCAGAAAATAAATATTTTTATAAATAGGGAATATCCAAATAGCTATAAATAGACTATGAATTATCTGTTTATTAGTCTACTTAGACTATATGGTTACCTATATATATATATA
>NW_015662942.1:1062659-1082609 GCF_001515625.1 Sinocyclocheilus rhinocerous
GATGGATGGATGGATGGATGGACGGACGGACGGACGGATGGATGGATGGGTGGGTGGACGGACGGACGGATGGGTGGGTGGACGGACGAACGGATGGGTGGATGGATGGATGGACGGATGGATGGATGGGTGGGTGGACGGATGGGTGGATGGATGGATATAAAAGCCATACCTGACAATGCCGGCTGCTTTCCCACGAGCTCTTGCTTGAGCGTAAAGGTTCCTTGCCACTGTCTTCTCCTTCACTGAGCCGACGAATGTGATCCCATTGACATTCCTGAAAAGCAGCCACCGGTCACACAGGAAGCTGATGTGTTTTTGTGTGTATTTGTGTCTGTTAATGCTCTCACATGGTGAAGTTGTTAATGAAGGCCCGTTTGGGGATCTGCACGTTGAAGCCGATGCTCTGGGCGTTGGGGCCTGAGTTGACCACAGAGCTCTTGACTGTGGTGTGAGCGAACCGCGACGTGATTCTGCTCTCCACCTTATAGCTCTTAACTGTGATGTCATTGCCTTGAATTGCCTGCATACACAAATAATCAAAACACAATACATGAATCAAACTATTAACATTAAATAAGACCATAGAAATGGCCTAGGAACCATTTGTATACCTTAGCACATAAAGACATACAGTTTGTCCTGGGGAAATTTCCTTTTCTAGTTTGAAATGCAATATTTTGTGCCATTTTTTTTGGCTTGTGTGAAAATAGCAAACATCAAACATGCAAAACTGAATCTTTTGGCATTACAGTTATTTATTTTAGGGCTTGACAGACATGAAAATATACAGGTGCATCTCAATAAATTAGAATGTCGTGGAAAAGTTTATTTATAAACTTTTTTATATTTATTTCAGCAATTCAACTCAAATTGTGAAACTCGTGTATTAAATTAAACTACTTCAGTCTGTGTGCACTGAATTTATTTAATACACGAGTTTCACAATTTGAGTTGAATTACTGAAATAAATGAACTTTTCCACGACATTCTAATTTATTGAGATGCACCTGTACATCGAAACTTAGAAACCAAATCTAACCAGGGGAAAAAATGTCTCTAGCAGAAGAAGAACAGCAGCAGAGGGGAAGTCAATAACCGGAGTGTCTTTAAACAAGTCAATCGATTAGTAGATAAGATTAAAGTGGAACAACAAGACCACGATTACCTCAAAATCCTCTTCTTCTCCACTGGTCAAAACGTTCCTCTACACACACAAAAATAGAAAAAAACAATAATTACAAAATATGCTTACAGTTTAAAAATCATGACATGTTTACTCTGTTTTGTTTTACAAGAAAGAAAGAAAGAAAGAAAGAATAGTCTGAATTATACATTTCCAGGAACCTTCTAAAATAGACCCAAAAAAAAGGATGTGATTTTTTTTTCCAACAAATGATCAACAGAAAAGATTCAAATTCAAAGAAATATTAGTGGTCTGCCTCATAATGTCAAATTAAATTGCATACAGTATGAGTATTTTTTGTTGTTGTTGTAACCATGTGCAAATGTAAATATTTATATAATTTTTATAATATAATTTCTAAATTATGTAAATTATAATTTATTGCCAAATATTTTGCATCACTTTAAAACAAAACCGAACTCAATATATAAATTTGATTTAAATATTAAATTGAAAAAAACAAACAAACAAAAAAACAGTTGCATGACATCTGACACTGGACTGGACTGGTGGACTTACACCTGACTCTTTGATCAATGGTAATCAATGAAGGCCTCAGTGACACTATCATCACATTAAAACATTTCCAAACTGATGAACATCTTGGGAAAAAATAAACTACATACATTATTATTATAACACAGAAATCCTGAAGTAATTTCAGTTTATTTCTGTTTAAAATGCCATATTTAATTTCATTTTAAAGCTTACCCTGTATCTCCCAGATTGGTGGTACTGATCCAAAGGACCTGACTAACAAAATAACACACACACACACACACACACACAATATAGCTTTCAATTTAAATACACATTCAGTATACTGACATCAACACGCATGCACATAAATGTGCCTCTTTTAGTCTCGCTTTTCTATTTCACTCTTACTGTTTCACTTTCCCACTCCCCATCGATGATAAACTCGAAAGCCCAGCTCTGAAAAAAGAGCAGGACGCACAGAAGAACTGGAGTCTTCATGGAACCAGAAAAAAATCCACTCGAGAAAGCACAAAACGGCCAGCACAGTCCACACACACACACACACACACAAACTGACTGAGGCTAAATGATCAGCCTCTGCAGTCTCTGAGAACTCTGAGCCTCGTCAATATTTGTTGTGCCCCACATAACAAAAAAAAACAGACAGGAACCTTTGAAACCTGACCAGCAGATGTACAAAGACAATCCCTGGAAAGGAATGACACATATCACACTCTTTGTTTCAAATGTTGTCAGAACAACATTGTTATTTTGGACATTGACATTATTTTCATTAACAATCAAGTACATTTTCTCTCCCACATTTTTCTTTTTTTTTACACTTGAAAAAGTTGCATTTGTGTTAATAAAAGAAAAAAAATCATTGTCTGAAGAGGATTAAATGTACTATTTTATCATTTTAATGAGAATATGTGCACATTCAAATCTAATTAGTGATTAAATAAATAAATGAATAAATATAGTCTTAAAAATGTGGGCTTAATTTTTTTTTTTTATTATTTTATTTTATGATGATAGTTATTTTTTTTGAGTGTTACCCCAAAAATGTGTTATATAAAACATTTATCAAAGCCATATAGGTCAATTGAATGGTTAATTTGTTAATATTACCCAGAATATTGCCCAATCACCAGAAAATGGGGGCATGTGGTTGTTCTGAACACAAGGTTATTCTCTTTTATTCTGGTTCCTACAAACTGTTTAAAAAAAAAGGGGGGGAAATGTTCTGGTAATTTTCTGCCAGGATATTATCCATTATTTTTGTCCTTTTCAAGCAAAAGAAAAAAGAAAAAGAAAAGGTGTTTTTAAATTTAAATGATAAACCAAGATAGACTGTTCAAAATAAAGGCAAAGGTGTTTGGACACATTATTTGCATAAAGCAAGAATATTCATATTCCCTGATTGTTTACCATCTACTGGAAATCTGGGAGACTTAGGAATATTGTAGGATATTGGCCACTATTTGGACCAGGGATCAAATAAAAGAAATATACGAGAAACTAACAAGCATTTTCATGCAGGTCAAATCTTACTATTTTATAGGATAAATAATATAATGCCTTTTTGAACAGCAGATTAGGCCGATATTTATTATTTAACCCCTGCCTTTTCTGTTATTATTTCTTTTTTAACTTCTTGGAAATAAAAACTCAATCAATCAATCAATAATCAATCAATCAATCAATCAATCATCAATTAATCAATCATCAATCATCAATCAATCAATCATCAATCATCAATCATCAATCAATCATCAATCATCAATCATCAATCATCAATCAATCATCAATCAATCATCAATCAATCAATCATCAATCATCAATCAATCAATCAATCAATCATCAATCATCAATCATCAATCATCAATCAATCATCAATCATCAATCAATCATCAATCATCAATCATCAATCATCAATCAATCAATCATCAATCAATCAATCAATCAATCAATCAATCAATCAATCAATCAATCAATCAATCAATCAATCAATCAATCAATCAATCAATCATCAATCAATCAATCAATCATCACTCATCAATCAATCATCAATCAATCAATCCTCTTTAACAGATTAAATGTTTCTTATCAAGACGATGGAAGACAATGGAAGCAAGCCATTTGCACTACAAAATGTCTGAGAAAATATTCTGCAAGTTCCATAAAACATCAGTAAGAAATTAATGTCATCATTTATTTTTAGAGAACCAGGGATGTTCCTAAGCAAAATGTCAAAGCAAAATTAGAAAAATCTCAGTATACTGTAAAAGAAAAGCGCTAATTATTCATGTTATTTAAAATCGTGTGATATATTCAGACATAGCTTCTGAAACACATTTATGTAAAGTGTTATTTTTTTTATTGAAATAGATTGCATTTGTTTCTGTTTAGGATATTATATCATTATCTGGATGACCATGGGCGATCCCATGTGTCTACACTTTGCTCATTTGTCATTGTCAGATATATTTGATGTAATAATTTTAATTGTGTAATACATTTGATTTTAGGTTTATATTTATTTGTCATTAATGATCTTGTAAATGGTCTCTAAAAAACCCTGACGAATTTCTAAATAAGGCAGATATCACTATCTGTTACTGAGGCAGTGTAATTTTTATCTCCATATGCTCCATAAGAATTTTTAATTATGTATTTAGCAAACAGCCTTTACTTTCACTTGGCGTAAATAAACAAAGACATTAGTGCACTGTGTCCTAAAAAAAAATACCACTGGCACGACACTGGAGGACTTCTCCATAGCCAAAGTCGATTAACTAACCTCAGATGTGCAGATATCCAGTCAGACAGCATCCTGTAACTTCGCAATCATCCGTCAGTCCTGTAGATGGCAGCAAAGACAGCGACAATTCACGATAGAAAATGAGGTTGGCATGAAATAACCACTAACAGGCCGAATTCAATTAATTGATCAAAATGTGTTATCATCTTCCGCTTTTTGTTTCTGAGGGTGAAGACATTTTTAATAATCGGAAGTACGTTTTCCTGCTATAAAGAACGTTTGCTAATTGAATGCCTCACAAATTGTGGGATAACCAAGTTGCTCAGAAGTTGTTGCGCTGGAGCTCCGAGAGGGGGCCTACAAGGGTAGGCTACTACAAGTACACACCTACTACATGTTATGCCAACAGCACCACCTGAACTGTCACCAGAAATGTGACAGTTCAGAATTTATAGGCTACTTGAATTTGAACACTGGCAATGAAGCTACAGGACATTCATTCAAATATGCAAGCTTATATAGCCTACCCTAATATTCTGAGTTACTAAACCTACTCAACACTAAATCCAACTCTATCTAGAAAAGAGAAAATGTGTTGGTAAAAGTAAAACTTCGCGACTAGAGCTGCATTTAAACACTCAAATCAGAGTGAAACATAGTGAATTGATTATGAAAGTTATCCAATAAAGACAATATGGAACGGAAACAAATGTTTATGCGAAATGTAAATTGGTGTAGACATGCCAGCTCGTCTAAACTACAGATTAGCTATTCATTTACGCAAATTGCTTCCGAAGATAAAACAGGGGCCAATCTCGCGTAGACAGATGAGTGAGAATGTCGCAAGTGTCTAGACACCAAAAACACCGGAGCTCCCTCCCAAACACTTCACTATAGCGTCTTCGGATGGGTGGGACGCAGTAACCGCCCTGTTCACACTCCAGGACCACTGAAGTAGCCTACACTCGACCCACTCCAGAGAGCAGCCAGTGTGGGATATATCATATCCTAAAATGCTACTCATATTCCTCGTCTTGTATTTGTGTCCGGTTTTTCAGTGCCAAACTGAGGAGACTGAATTGTCAGAAGATGTGGACTTTGAATACACGATTTCTGACATGGATCCAAATGCTGTAGGATTTTTCTTGAATTTCATATATGAAAATGTCATCTTGAATAGTCATATCCAGGATCTCACCAGTCTTGTGTTTGTCTTAAGGCTCCTCTCAGAATCCCGCGGCAGGTGAAAACGCTTCTGACTAAGGTAAAGACGCGCGAAACCTGCGCTTTCTCCATCGGGGTTTTTAAGTTTTAGTGACTGCAACAGTCAAGATAATACCCACTGACTTTAAGACGTCTGCATTTAAAATTTCATACGCAATTCTCAACACTTCAATCTTGCTGTTTGTTCTTTAGCGGTTGATGGAGAGTGTTATAGCACGCTTTTTTTCAACGCCTATAACTTAGTGATCGTTTGCCCTGTGTCTTAAACTTTGATATTATATGCCCATATTTGTCTGCTAGAAATCAGAGTAGGTTAGAAATCTGCACCTTATCTATAAACTGTAAACTACTTTCAAGTACAAAAGTACTGTTACACAGCCATATTGAGTTGTAACTGTAGGCTAGGTGGTGTGGGTAGTAACACCAATGGAAAACAAGGGCATTTGTTCAAAGCAAATACAATTTATACAATTTAATCACTTTCACAATTGTGTGGGCATACACTGTTCCATTATGCCCAGTATTATTTCTAGTAAGTAGCCTACATTCAAGTGTTACAATTCAATGCTGCTAAGCCATGATATTTCTGTTTTTGTTTTGTTTTTACATGTAGATGAAAAGTTTACATCTATCATATATTAAATTAAGCAAAAGGATGATACCAGTTCTGTCATTTAACATAGATTTAACTATGTTCTCAGGGCATTTTGTTTCGTTTAATAAATTTTTAATTATTACATTTTTATTGGGGGAAGTTGTCACACGAGTGTTTAAATATTATAAATGTTTACAAATGAAACAATTATGATACGTGTTGACCCAAACACTTGTTTCATGATTATTTTACTGTTTCAATTTTGCTGAAAAGTCAAGTCACATTTATATAGCGCTTTATACAATACACCCCGTTTCAAAGCAGCTTCACATTAATAAACAGGGGGGTGAATGAATGATGCAAATTGCATCAAATATGAGACAAATCCAAATTCTGCTGTAAGCTCTAAAAAGACAATTGTGCCATTATTCAGCTCAATTCAGTTCAGTGTTGGTTCAGTTCATTTCAATAACTGTGTAAAGTTCATTATTTATGAAAGAAGTTCAATTCAGCTATAAGCAGCTCTACTGAAGAAGGCAATAGTGTCAATATTCAGCTCGAAGTCAGTTCAATGTTGAAAAGCCTGAGCTGTTCAACTGAAGGTTAGATTGTGAAAACTTACCTCATATGGTGCGACAACAAGCCCCATCGTTTTTTGGACCACAGTTTATCGACAATAGATATTTTGGCGGAATTTGGTACATTTTTGTGAGGACTTAACCCAACAATTATTTGGTAATCAGCCTAGATCTTTAGGCAAACCACTTGGCCTCATCACACATGTTTTTATGACAACTATTCTAAATATTCATGTATATTTTAATTATGGTCATAACTTGCTTCCATCTGCCAGGAAACTAAACCTCACATTCAGGAGCTGTCAGTCCAGACCACCATCATTTCCCGCTATGCCTTCACTGCGGTGTCATGTAGCATGCTTAACAGACACTCGGCTGCTACTCAGGGGGTCTTTCGGTTCCACATCCCCACTGCTGCATACATCTCCAATTTTACCATGTAAGTAAATATATACAAACCATAGGCAAATACCATAAATATTTGATTTCTAGAATTTAGAAATTGTTTTTTTAATTTGAGTAATAGAAATGTCTCCTGAAAGTAAATTTAATGGTTTGGTCTTTTAAAAAAATCTCCTGAGAATGACTCAGGATATCAACAAGGTCTTTAATATAGGCTACTATGTTTTGCACTTTCAATTGGGCTGTTAATGAGTAAGTTGTTTAAAGACTCCAGTACTGTGTTTATATCTTGAGAGAGGTTATTGAAGGGCCTGAGAGAGTTTAGATTCTCATTAACCGCAAGAAATATTTGTGGCAAAATGTTGTTGTTTCCATGGCATTAATAAAAATTCAAATTTCATGCTGTTGGTATGGTGGCAAAGGATTGTGGGCGGACGAGTATTTCCCAGCCAGGTGAAGGCCAAAGAGAAGAAGATGAAGAAGGAAGGTGGAGAAAACAATGGCAAGAAGAACAAGAACACACCAGAGCAGAGGTGAAGATAGCGAGTTACCCTCCAAATGTTTGTGCCATTAAATTGAAAGTGTCATTATTCATGTAGCTAGTTATAATTATTTCCACAGTTTAACTAACCTGCTCAGCAAGATTCTCTTCAAACTGTGGCTCTGGCATGACTTCAGTTGTACTGAAAGAGAAAAGTGACCACAGAAGAAGACGTTATACTTATACTCACTATAGCACCCCTAGTGGCAAGCCTGAGAATTCAACGTGTGCTTTCATTGCGTTATTAACTGTTGCAAAGTTTTGAGCCTTTTATTGTGTAAATTCTTACATGTGTATTTAATTTGCTTGTGAGTGAGTGAACGAGAAATATGGAAGATAATGATAAATCGGAGATATATTTTCTCCCAAAGATCGGCTTTATTGAAATGTGGTTTGGCAAACCTTGTGACAGATCATTTGGCAAGAGGTTCAGATTTCCAGAGTACTGTTTTCCTCTCTCCCTGTCAGTGAGGGTGAGATGGAGGTGTTTCAAATGGAAGTCACCATTCCTGGACGCAACCGCGCTGTGTTCCTCCTGACCTACGAAGAGCTGCTGCAGAGACGATTGGGCCGTTACGAGCATGTGACTAGTGTTCGGCCAATGCAATTGGTCAGCAGACTCAGCGTGGGAGTTACTATAGTGGAGCACTCTCGCATCACGTACCTTGAAGTCTTACCCCTACGAAATGGCAAAACTCCATCTTCCAATGGCAATGGGAAAGCAGATGGTAACCAGCTGAATCCGATTTGATTCTTGAGTGTGTATTTAGATGTGCTGTCACTGGTATGGTTTCAAATATTTGACAATATTGCAACATTTAACCTCAAAAACTGCAAGATAGATGGCACTAGTTCCAGTTACATTTCTTCCACTTTTGCCTGTTTTTAAAGGAGTAAAGACCTATTAATAAAACAACATGAAAATACCTTTTCAGAGAGGTTAGTTTAAGTTGTCAAACGTAAAATGGTACATGATCATTTGTTTACGTCCAGGTAAAGTAGGGCCACCAGTTTCCACAGTAGTCAAGCAAAATGAAACCTTCTGCAAGATCAGCTTCACTCCCAACATTGCCCAGCAGGCCAAGATTGCGACCAACGGCATGCTGGGAGAATTTGTGGTGCGCTATGATATAGAGAGAGAAATTGGCATCGGCAATATACAGGTACACATACACCCATACACTCAATATTTTATTGTATATTATTAACGTACACGCTTCCCATAGACATTGTTATTTATTGTCTTTATCTCTGAAATGTAAGTTATTTTGCTTTTTTGTCTTACTTTTCATTTCATTTTGTTATGCTTTTTCTTCGCTCCCAACATTTTTGAAGTCCATTCAGAAAGTGAAGTCACTGAAGACTTCAGACTCCTCCAGCACACTGAGCTCATTGCTTTCTTGTGTACACACACTTTACAAAGATTAAATGGCTGTAAAAGTATCTGCTTTCTTTCAGGTACTAGATGGACATTTTGTACACTATTTTGCCCCTAAAGACCTGCCTGTCGTGTCAAAGAATGTTGTATTTGTGATTGATACCAGCGCTTCCATGGTTGGAACCAAAATCAGACAGGTAAATACTCCATCATCAACACAGATTGAAGAAATCAATTCTCCAAACTCAGATGAATGGTGCTAAAATTTATATTCAGCATTTCTGTCTTCAGAGTTGCAGTGTGTTATTCGCTGAAGGAGGGAATGATATTGTGATCCGTTTTTTCCCAGCTGGTTCTTGTGATCTCATAGCTGGACACGCATACACCCATCTCATAGCAGAATGACAGAATTAAATAGTTCTCTTTTAATATCTCTCATGCAGACCAAAGAAGCTCTGTTCACGATCCTACGCGAGCTGCGGCCTAATGATCACTTCAATTATGTCACTTTTTCCAATCGCATCCGTGTGTGGCAGCCGGGCAAACTTGTGCCTGTCACACCCAACAATATACGTGATGCCAAGAAATTCATCTACATGATCTCACCCACTGGAGGTAGAAAATCTTACACACTCCTAAACACACCCTGTTACACATTTAAACCAGCTAATTTATTCTCATTTAAATCATTTAAAGAAACAGTTCATCAAAAAAAAAAACTTCATTGAAATAAATATGAATTACCAAAATAAGAAATGCTGGCAACTAGCTGAAATAAATACCTTTGAAGTAATAAAATTACTAAAACTAAACCAAAAATAAAAATAAAGCTAAATAGAAATGTTTAAGAAAAACAAAAACTAATAAAAATGACAAAAGCACAAAGCAAAATTACTAAAACGTTAACTAAAATGAAAACTGAAAATATATCAAAAAAGCTCATTCAAAATAATAAGTACTATACAAAATTATAGATAGATAGATAGTGTAAAATATATAATTTAGTATTAATCTTTCCATGGAATTCTGTAAAAAATATATATTTTTGAAGAATTTGTACAAAGAAGCCATACATAAAGCTCCAAAAAGTAAAACATTTTCATCATAAAAGAGATGTAATAAAATCATTGCACAGCATGTGTGAATTGCATTCTTAAAAATATTCATGGATAAATTAATAGATAGGACAAAAAAGAAATAACATCAACTGTGCAAAAGTTGAATGGATTCGTTTTATAGTGTTTTTTTTATTTTTTTGGAGCTTGACCAACATGGTTACTATGAACTGTTGGTATACTGATTTGGAATGACATGAGGATAATTAAATAATGACAAAGTTTAAATTTTTGTTGAACTCATTTCCTCTTTCATTTCAAATCTTCTCAGGCACTGACATCAATGGTGGCATTCAGACAGGCTCGGCCTTACTCAGTGACTACCTCTCCAGCAAAGAAGAGTCCCATCACAACAGCGTGTCACTCATAATCTTCCTGACCGATGGGCGGCCCACCGTTGGTGTGGTTCAGAGCCCGGTCATCATTGGCAACACCAAAGCAGCAGTGCAGGAGAAGTTCTGCCTCTTCACGATTGGGATGGGTGATGACGTGGACTACAGGCTCTTGGAGAGGATGTCCCTGGAGAACTGTGGAACCATGAGGAGAATCCCAGAGGATGCAGATGCCAGTGTCATGCTCAAAGGGTGAGTCTATGAACCAGTTAAAGTGTAACTTCAGGCAAAAATAAATATTTCGTCATCATATACTCAACCTCATGTTGTTCTAATCCCATAAGACTTCATTATTTTTGTGGAACACAAAAGGAGAAGTTTAGCAGAATGTCCCAGTTGTTATTTTGAACATCATGAAGCTTCAAAACTGACAAAAAGTACTATAAAGTAAAAATAAAGTTTTATTTTAAAGTGTTATCAGTGGATTTGAGTCAGAGAACAGGGACTAAAGTTAATGCTCGCCGAGTAAAATTGAGCACTGGCGAGTATATGAAACCGTTTTACTCACCATTTGACCAGTAGGTTTAAAATTTTTTTTTAATTTAATTAATTTTGGCCAGTACATTTTCTCAAGTCATTGGACATTGGCAGGTGGTTAGCTTTAGGCCCTGCAGATAATCCAGAATTAAATTAAATTAAAAAGCTCCTAATCTTAAAAAAGCATAGGGCAATCTTATATTAGTTAAGCACAAGACAACACAATGGTGCACAAAACAAACCAAAAACAAATAGGTTTGCTATTTTGTAAGCACCCTAGAAACCATCTAGCAACACCCTAGCAACCTCTCAGAACACCCTAACAACCATATAGCAATGCACTAAAACACTCAGAACATCAACTGCATAGCAACACCCTGGCAACTATTAATAATATGAGGCAAGCATGTTAGCATTTGTGTCGTTTTGTGACCAAAAAAAAAACTCTTTAAGGCAAGGTTAAAGGTCAAAAGTTGCCATTGGAAGACAAATCTTTACACAAGGCTTAGCAATTGGGCCCCACTCTGAAAGTTTAAGTTTAAGATAAAGAATACATAACTTATTAACCCACAATCTGAAGCAACAGTGTTACATTGTGACCTTATTATTCCATTTCTCCCCTCTTTCCTGTCTATCTTTCACCTACTATTTCTCTATAGCTTCTACGATGAGATTGGCACTCCGCTGTTATCCGACATCCGGGTGGAATACTCTGAGGATGCTGTGGAATACATCACCCAGAACCTTTTCACAAACTACTTCAACGGCTCTGAGCTCGTTGTAGCCGGAAAACTGACCAATCGCAGCTCAGACTCACTGCACATTCAGGTTACCGCCAGCAACAGCGAGCGAAGCATCGTGCTAGAGAAAGACATGTCAATACACGAGCGAGAGCAGGAAACCGAACGGCGGCTAGCGGAAGTGGAGGCCGGTCCGAACGTGAACGGTTACGTGGAACGACTGTGGGGATACCTGAGCGTTAAAGACGAGCTAAAAGGAAGACTGCGCAGCCTGACGAGCGCAGAGCGGGAAAACTACACGCAACACGCTACAAATCTGTCGTTAACGTATAATTTCCTCACGCCACTCACCCAAATGATAGTGGAGAAGCCACAAGTGCTGGCCGATGGAACTTTAGCACAGACACAGAAAGAGGCAGAGGCCACTGAGGCTCCGCCCCCTGCTGAGACATCCAATCAGCTGTCAGAAGACAACAACAGTTTAACACCCCAGAGCCTGCACAGAAATCAACCGCCCAAGCCGATTTCTGCAGTCTCCAAGGCAACAAGTGTGTTTATTTAAATTGGACAGAAAGTAAAACATTTGTTTTAGATCAAATTTAGGATCATTATGATTGTCATTACACAATCGGTCTTGAAAATATTAAGGTGACTCAAACGATCCATGACGATTTCACTGTTTTCCATTTATCTCCAGGTGGCGTCAGCAAACCCGCCAAAAAGTCTGTCACCTTATCCAAAACATCCGGTATTTTTCCATTTTTCTACATCTGCGTTGCATTTCAGTGCGAATGTGAGTGAGTGTAGTTGAAAGTGGCAGTAGTGTCTGTTCACAACGACTGGGCGGCTTGTAATTTGTTCTGTTCAGGTAAAGGGGCCTCCTCAGAGCGCAGTTAATTACTACTGACAGTTGTGTATGGGCTCTAATTCACATGCCTGTCTTTGGAGGTTGATGGGGAAAAAAGGCAAGATTTCAACAAACCCCTTAAGTATTACACTTCAGAGCATCAGTGCATAACTCATTGCTTATTCTTTGTACTATGGATATGAATTAGGCCTCAAATTGTGCATCCTTATTAATTTTATTTTCAATTTCAAAATACTTTATTGGCGTGATTGTTACACACACTATACTGCCAAAGCATCAATACAAACAATACAAGCAGTGACCAAAAAAAGAAAAAGAAAAGATGAAGTAATTAAACGTTAAAGAAAAAAGTGAGAAATAAAAGAAGTAGAAGGTGCCACAAATGCTAACGATACAAAATGTTAAACAAACAAACAGCTGCAAAGCATCAATACAAACAGTGAACAAAAACAAAAAAAGAAAATATAGTGATATTTATAAATAAAAGTAAAAGAAAAAGGTGACAAAATAAAAAGTGTCACTAATGCTAACAAAACATGCAAACAAACAGCTGCATAACAACACACAAGCTATTGCCAAACTATCAATACAAGTAGTGACTAAAAACAAAAAAGAAAAATATAGTGATATTGACAAATAAAAGTACCAAATAAAAGGTGCCAGTAATGCTAACAAGATGTAAAACAAATCAAAATGAAACAAAACTAAAAAACAACATGAAACAAGAAGGTAGGCGTTTTGACAGTAACCAACCACACTAGAAACAACATAGCAACCTCATAAAAATGCACTAAAACACTCAGAACACTGCATAGCAACACCCTGGCAACCATTAATATTATGGAGCAAGTATGTTAGTGTGTTTGGCGTTTTGTCATATGCACATCAGAATACATTGAAGCAGTCAGTATTTGTGCATGAGGGGTTAAACATAGTTTACAGTAATCCAAATAATCTTTTTCAAGTTTTGAATGGGGGAAATCTGTTAGATGCATGTATCAGATGAATAAAACTTGGCCTCCATTCGAGTTGAATCTGAAAGCTTTGAAAAGCCACTTTTCTGTTGGCATGATTTGTGATCTCATATAAAATGTTGCATAAGGAGAACCACACATCAGACTTGCTAAATGTGAGAATTCACAGGGGTTGTTCAGGTTGCACATAACCGACGAGCTTGCATAATTTGATTTACTTGCATGCAACAAAGTCAAGTATTTAACCACAACTTTTAGAAAGAAAAAAGTACAATATATTCACACGATGTTCTACAAATGGTCCATATTCAAGTCAAAATGGATTAAATTATATTTTCTGTCTCATTCATTATCTTCCTATCTGTCTTTAGCTGATGGCGACCCTCATTTTGTGGTGGAGGTTCCTCACAGTAAACTGACAATGTGTTTCAACATTAATGGGGAGCCAGGACACATTCTCAGACTGGTGACTGACCATAAACACTCAAATAAAAGTAAAAGAAAAAGGTGACAAAATAAAAAGTGCCACTAATGCTAACAAAACAACATGCAAACAAACAGCTGCATAACAACACACAAGCTATTGCCAAACTATCAATACAAGTAGTGACTAAAAACAAAAAAGAAAAATATAGTGATATTGACAAATAAAAGTACCAAATAAAAGGTGCCAGTAATGCTAACAAGATGTAAAACAAATCAAAATGAAACAAAACTAAAAAACAACATGAAACAAGAAGGTAGGCGTTTTGACAGTAACCAACCACACTAGAAACAACATAGCAACCTCATAAAAATGCACTAAAACACTCAGAACACTGCATAGCAACACCCTGGCAACCATTAATATTATGGAGCAAGTATGTTAGTGTATTTGGCGTTTTGTCATATGCACATCAGAATACATTGAAGCAGTCAGTATTTGTGCATGAGGGGTTAAACATAGTTTACAGTAATCCAAATAATCTTTTTCAAGTTTTGAATGGGGGAAATCTGTTAGATGCATGTATCAGATGAATAAAACTTGGCCTCCATTCGAGTTGAATCTGAAAGCTTTGAAAAGCCACTTTTCTGTTGGCATGATTTGTGATCTCATATAAAATGTTGCATAAGGAGAACCACACATCAGACTTGCTAAATGTGAGAATTCACAGGGGTTGTTCAGGTTGCACATAACCGACGAGCTTGCATAATTTGATTTACTTGCATGCAACAAAGTCAAGTATTTAACCACAACTTTTAGAAAGAAAAAAGTACAATATATTCACACGATGTTCTACAAATGGTCCATATTCAAGTCAAAATGGATTAAATTATATTTTCTGTCTCATTCATTATCTTCCTATCTGTCTTTAGCTGATGGCGACCCTCATTTTGTGGTGGAGGTTCCTCACAGTAAACTGACAATGTGTTTCAACATTAATGGGGAGCCAGGACACATTCTCAGACTGGTGACTGACCATAAACACTCAGGTAAACAATTGAAATACACTTTTTTTAAGTGTAGTATTTAGACTTAAAAAGTATTTACACAGTATTTTACAAGTATTCAACTACACTTTTTGCTATTTATTGAGATTTGCATTAGTGACAATTCTTGGCCAATTTTAAAGGGAGAGTTCACCGAAAAAAGAAAATTTGTTTCATTTATACACCCTCAAGTTGTTCCAAACCTGTCAGAATTTCTTTATTATGCTGAACACAAAAGAAGATATTTAGAAGAATGTTGGTACTCAAACTGTTGACGGTTGCCATATTTTTTTCCCACACTATGGAAGTCAATAGCTACGGGCAACTGTTTGGTTACTAACATTCTTCAAAATGTTTCTTTAGTGTTCAACAGCTGCATTCCCAACTATTCCTTTAAGATTTACTTTACATTTAATATTTATAATATTTTTACTGATATTTATTGTTATTATTTTAAATTGTGTAAACTGTCATTTCATATTATAGTTTTACTTTATATTTATAAAATGTAATTAATATTTAACATTTATATAATATGGAGCCTTTACATTAATTTAATATGTATGTATTTGTTCCCATTAGGCGTGACTGTGAACGGAGCACTGATTGGAGCTCCTGCTCCAGCCGGCAGTCATAAAGAACAGAGGACATATTTCAGCACCATAACTATAGTAGCCAATAAACCACGCCGCTCTTACATTGAAGTGACCCCACAAAAGGTCATACTGGACGACCGGGACCGGATGATCCTTCCATCCAGCTCCAGCATTTCCGTCGAAACCGCAAACCTGGCTGTGGTCATTATTGCTAACACAAACCTGACAGTGACCATCCAAGGAACTATCCAGTTTGTCATCTTATTCCACCATTACAAAAACCCAGCGCCCTATCAGCGGGATCACCTGGGGTTTTACATCGCTAACAGCAAAGGATTGAGCAAGGATACGCATGGGTTGCTAGGTAAGCAGTAAGCATGCATACACATGTTTTAAAATCGAGTTGTAATGTTGCGGGAACTTGAGAAAATAAGCAGAGGTGATCTATATGCAGGGAGTTAAATTAAAGGTAGAGTAAGTACACTCTTAAAAATAAAAAATAAAGGTTTCAAAAGGGTGTTTTTGCAGTGATGCCATAGAAGAACCTAAAGAAACTTTCAGTGAACAGTTCCTAAAAGAACCGTTTTGAAGAACATTTTAAAAACCTAAAGAACCTTTATTTGACTATAAAGAAACTTTTCTGCATTTGAAAGTTTCCATGGATGTTCAAGGTTCTTCATAGAACCATGGATGCCAATAAAGAACCTTTATTTTTAAGAGTGTAGCCGATTTCGGAAAGGCTGGCAATAGCAAGCTAGCTTTGAAAGCAAGATCCCACTCTCGCTGCAAATCACTCTGCAAAGTCACGCCTCCTCCAAAACACATGAACGCACACAGGCAGACCAGAGGCTAAACAGCGATGCGATGAGAGATGGCGTTGGTGGAGGTTGAATGCAACGCTGTCAAGTTTCATTAACTGGTGAGGAAACATTACAATACAAAGTGCATAATATTACAATAATAGCGCCTTTCATTCTCGCTGGAATGCGCTGATGACGTATCATGTCTGTGCGAACAGTGTGCACAGAGGTATGCAAATACATACGTTGACAGGCAGGTAGGACAGCCTATCGTAGCCCTCAGCCCAAGGGGTATGATTGGAAGAACATTTTATGGTCCTATGCCTTCCACTAGGGGTGTAATGATACACGTATTCGTATTGAACCGTTCGGTACGAGGATTTCGGTTCAGTACGCATTACAAACCGAACGATTCTTGGACTAATTCTATTACATTTGGAAAATAAAAGAGCTTAAAATGTGTGAAATATAATTAAGTGGCACTTCTCAGTGGCACTGCGCTCAACAAGGCACCCAAAAAACGTAACAGGCAACTTGCTGTCTGTCCAGTGGTGCGATAACCTCCCCTTGCTGGGTTGCGTCGAAAAATGATTATCTTGTTTTGACGATAGCCTGAGATATTGTCAAAAACATCAATTATTGGCAATATTAAGAGGATTTGGCATTTCCAATTAATGTACGCCTGTTACATTTTTATTTTAATTAGGCCTATTATTATTATGAAGTTATTTTTATTGTTAAATTAAAATTACAATTAATTTGCCCAGCAATAATTACCACATAACTGACGCGCTGCGAGGATAACAAAAGATTAGGCTATTTACTTCTCAATTAAAATGTTTTAAAAAAGGTCTTTTAAACAGGTCTATTATACAATGAATTATAGGCCAATAATTAAAATATTAACACTGCAGTCATCAATAAAAATCAATGAAATAAAAAGTTTTATTTCAAGCACAGACTTTCAAAAACAACCCGTTTAACACGAAATACTCTTCTTCACATTTTTTTCCACTGGGCCACAAGATAAATATTAAGGGAATAAATGAAAACAGTTAGCTATATACCGTTATCAGCATATGTTGAAGTAGATTCGTCTCTTGTCGTCTCTGAGAGAATATGCGGCGTCAGATGCCGAAAGCTCCGTCATTCCGTTTTTACTTTCACTTTCTGCATAGTGACTTGACGTGACATGCAGAGTTTAACTGGTTTTAATAACCTGATTATTAGGATTGAGTTTAAATTTTATTGTAGCTCCATGACTCCAACAATTGGAGATTGTGATTGTTTAAATTTTACTATATTACTGATTCACGGCTGATCGTAAGATTAGTTGTAGCCTGATTTAGATGTTTGATTATTCTGGACATCCCACACTTTCAATTATTCATTCATCAGGGACCTGACTGACTCTCGCATTGAGGCTCGCATCACACCGCAATATGCAGAGCTTCAGAGACTCACACACACACTGTGCGGGGAGGTTTTCATGTTACAGAATAGATAGGAAAACATTATCACCAGAGACCTTGTGAAAGACACACGTCTTAATAGCGGAACAGAATTTTTCAACGATTTGAATCTTTTTCATAGTTTAATTGACTGCTGTGAAATTGACACCATTTAACCAATTGAAATTTAAAATGACAAATATGAAAGGGAAAAAGATACATCAAATGTGGTATATTGACATGCTTAGTGAACTTTCAGTGACTTGAGCCTGGTAGAGGGGGAAAGGGAAAGCGGAGAGGGGGACTCATAAATAAGCGAGGAGAGAATTTTGGGCAAGGTGGAGTCCTTTGCTCTTTCTTTGAGATCTTCTCTCCAGATTAGTGAGTTTTATTGTTTTATTGCAGGGTGTTTGATTTAGTGTCCTGTCTTAGCTGACAAATATGAAAGGGAAAAAGATACATCATATGTGGTATATTGACATGCTTAGTGAACTTTCAGTGACTTGAGCCTGGTAGAGGGGGAAAGGGAAAGCGGAGAGGGGGACTCATAAATAAGCGAGGAGAGAATTTTGGGCAAGGTGGTGTCCTTTGCTCTTTCTTTGAGATCTTCTCTCCAGATTAGTGAGTTTTATTGTTTTATTGCAGGGTGTTTGATTTCGTGTTCTGTCTTAGCAGGAAAAACATCCTTAGACTGATTGGTGGAGATTTCTTTACAGAATCATGGGGAATGTTGTTTTTCACCAGGAATTCCACCGTTTAAAAAAACGCATGCTGACCGCTTTGACAGAAGCATAAACCACTGATTAACAACCTCGAAGCTCACAGTAGGTCTATGGGTTAATCAGTTCCCCCAGGGAGAAAATGAATGGTATTTTTAATTACAAAACCTGACTGTCTTTGTGTAAGGTTTGATGTTAGCATGTTGCTAAGCTAACATTGTAATGCTCTGGCCATAAAAAAAAAACACGGTACACCAAATTTTAAATAAAAAGCCCACTGTAATGAGGTTCACCTTTTTTGCTGATACTTTTCAGTACTGAATGAAAAAGTTTATTTATTTATAGGCCACATTTGTCTCACTTTGTCGGCAACCTTGGATGGACTTTCTCAGAAAGTTTGTCGCAGTCAATTTTGGCCATGTTTTCTCCACAAACATGAAACCTAAATGTAGGCATAGGAAGCGCAGTAGGCTTTGGAACAGGTCTACAAATGCATATTGCAATTTCTACATATTAAATGAGAGATACATTTTTGTACTTGCAGGCCAGTTCCTGTATGAAGACATTGGATTGACGCAGCTTCCTGGAAATTTCAGCATGGCCGCAGAAAACAGCACACAGGAAACACTAGGGAAAAATATCACTCTAACAAGTTACCCTGCCCTAAAGGTGAAGGATCGCACTGTCACTGTCATAAAGAAGAGCAGGCGAATCTACTCTGGAAAGCAGACTGTAGACTGCTGGTTTACCAAAAACAATGCGGCTAAACTGATTGATGGACAATACAGTGATTACGTTGTGTCACATCTGTTTGACACAGGAGACTGGGCTAATGGAACCAACACACACTGAGACAAACACATACACACTATAATTCTACTGGACTGATGGGTCATGACCCAGATATATTCACACAAACACTTTAAAAAACATCCCAAAAACCCATAAGCAGTATTTTAAGTACATGATTTATATTCAGTAATGTGTGAACATGTTACTTTACTGTTTTTATTGTAGTAATCTACAAATATATATTATATATTTTTCATTAATATATTAAGACTGTTTGGTAACACTTTATTTTAAGGTGTCCTTGTTACAAATGTTACATGTACTTACTAATATAATAACAATAGATTATGCTTAATTGCATGCAAGTAACCCTAAGCCAAACCCTAATCCTAACCCTAACCATATAGT
>NW_015662942.1:1082815-1083068 GCF_001515625.1 Sinocyclocheilus rhinocerous
AGACAGACAGACAGACAGACAGATGAACAGATAGATAGATAGATAGACAGACAGACAGACAGATGAACAGATAGATAGACAGACAGACAGACAGACAGACGAACAGATAGATAGATAGATAGATAGATAGATAGACAGGTAGATAGATAGATAGACAGATAGACAGACAGACAAGACAGACAGCAGACAGCAGATAGATAGACAGACAGATAGATAGATGACAGATAGACAGACAGATAGATAAGATAGATAG
>NW_015662942.1:1092071-1092436 GCF_001515625.1 Sinocyclocheilus rhinocerous
AGATTATGCTTAATTGCATGCAAGTAACCCTAAGCCAAACCCTAATCCTAACCCTAACCATATAGTAAGTACATGTAGTTAATTAATATTACTCAGTACTTAAATGTATAATTACACTGTAACAAGAACACCTTAAAATAAAGTCTAACTGACTGTTTTTGGAAAACATTTTGTACTAATACATTAAATGTTAACAACAGGCTGTTTTCTTTTTGGTAAATAACATAAAAGTAAAGGATGAAGAAGTATAAATCTTTGTAGAGAATTTTTTTTTAATGAAATTAGACAAAACTACCATGACCTCTGCGATTAAGTGATGATAGATAGATGATAGACAGATAGATAGATAGATAGACCGATAGATA
>NW_015662942.1:1093300-1144272 GCF_001515625.1 Sinocyclocheilus rhinocerous
ATGGATAGATAGACAGATAGATAGACAGATAGATAGATGGATAGATAGACAGACAGACAGATAGACAGATAGATGACAGACAGACAGACAGACAGACAGATAGATAGATAGATAGATGACAGACAGACAGACAGACAGACAGATAGATAGATAGATAGATGACAGACAGACAGACAGACAGACAGATAGATAGATAGATAGATGACAGACAGACAGACAGACAGACAGATAGATAGATAGATAGATGACAGACAGACAGACAGACAGACAGATAGATAGATAGATAGATGACAGACAGACAGACAGACAGACAGATAGATAGATAGATAGATGACAGACAGACAGACAGACAGACAGATAGATAGATAGATAGATGATAGACAGATAGATAGATAGATAGATAGATAGATAGATAGATAGACAGATAGATAGATGATAGACAGACAGACAGACAGACAGACAGATAGATAGAAAACATATGCCAATAAAGATGTCAATAATTATTTTGAAATATTACTATTTTTTATTATTTAAAAAAGTACTACATTTAAATTTTGATTCAGCTTCAGTTCAAGAAATAAATTAAAATAAAAAAAATGAAAATTATTGTCAGGGATGTATGACATATTGGTACAATATCTGTTATTGGTCATGATTAGCTTTTTTTAATCATTCCAGTAGATATTTATTCAATATCATTCAATGTGACAAAACAAATGTCACTGTATCCATAATTATTTTGTCAATAATAATTTAATTTTTTTTATATCTGCCATTTATTGGTTATGCATAACGTAGAAATAATCATCTTATCAGACAGAATCTTGATGACATGCATCCTTTTGATTTACTAATGTTACAGATGTTTATTAAAGTTAAATAATAATTTCAATAAGTTCCTAATGTTTTTTTTTAATTGTATGTATTTTTCAAATGCTAAATTGCTTGAAATATACGGTCTAAAGAGATAATTAATTAGAGAAATACTTACAGAACCTGCCTACCTAAAAAGTGGGCCATTATTGTGGCAAAGAGAAAAGGTCACTATTAGCAAGGAGAAAAATTTTTTAATGTTAAACAAACCACAAAAGCACAAATAAAACAAACAAACTTTAAAAAAAATCAGAACAAAAGGTACAAAAGCTGTCACAGTACCCTTTCAAAACATTCACCTTTGTACCTTATTTATCCCTAAAGGGTGCACATTAGTAGCTTAAAAGTACATATTCGTACTTAAATTGTACATATTGGTACCTTTTGAAAGGGTACTGCCCCAGTGACAGCTTTTGTACCTCTTAAAAGTATTCGTACTTAAATTGTACATATTGGTACCTTTTGAAAGGGTACTGCCCCAGTGACAGCTTTTGTACCTTTTTTTCTGAGAGGTGTTATATCCATAACAGCTGAGAAATTCTACCCGACTTGACTAATGTCTGTCATCAGACTGAGGTCAAATGGTTTCAGGACCCTCCCCTTCAGGTGTTCTTTCCTAAGTTTGCTTACCTCTTAGAGCCCCTTTGTCACACAGGACTTTGTTGGCTGTGGTTATTAATATACTTCACATAAAAGGTCTGGAGACGTGACCCTGCTTACTGATAGCGAAAAAAATTGAACGTTTATCCACACAATGACCCTATGGTTCAAATTAAGCAAAATGGTGCCAAGTGCATTATTACTTTTATAAAACAATTAGTACATATAAACGCATTAAGAACACAAATCTTCCTAAAAAAAATAAAAAGTGACTACTTTCTGCTACAAAATGAGTTCTAGATTGGACTTTATATTACAAGCAATATTTTATATCACTTCACAATTTATGTTTAAGTCACTCAAACTAGTTTTATTAGTTTTCATCCAAATAAGGCATCAAGTCAACATTTTTCAACAAGATGTTTCCTCATGTTGAAGAAATTGCATGTGCGTGTTGGCATCGCTACAATTTTGAAGAAATCAATATAATTTAACAGCTTAAATTCCAAAGTTTACAGTTACTTTACATCATGTTGTATATTTTATACATCAGTTATATCAAATTGTTATTCAGAACTATAGTGCATGATGTGTAAAAATACAAAAACAATCATAAAAAAACAACACTACAATGTTTAAACAAAGATAATTTGGTCTTTCACTTAATACTGAATATTTACAAATTGTTTGAGCGCATCTTTCAGATATGAAATATTCTAGCATGCATCAGAGCTGGAAACATGGTTGTAGTGTTTTTACAGCGAGGTGTTCATCACAGGTAGTGACATGACTTGTTTAGACTACAAATTAAAAGTCTGAATGTCTGTAATCAGGAGAAACACTAGACCTCCTCTCTCATCTCTCTTCTTTTAATTAACTTCTTAGAAGTATGAACTCTAAAGGATGTGGAAGGAGGATAATGTTTCCTTTTAATAACTGGTATGCTGATAATTATCTAGTCTGCTTATACATTAACATACAATGTAATTTAAAGTATTTCATAAAACTGTTGCTCTTACTGAACAATTTTTTTTTCAACATCAAGATTTTAGGTTGAAGTTTATATAAATGTATAAAGCAAAATATATAACTTAGATGCTGTAACTTGTCAAATGGTGACCATTTTAAATCACATTTTTGATTCACTACTTCTAAAAGCCTGACATGAATTTTTAAAAGCACAAATATTCCATGTAGTATCTCAATTTAAATGAGCTCGCATTTAATATAAGCTGCATGCATAACAATTATAAGAGTATAAGCAAAATGCAATTTTACATGAAGTATAGCATGTCAAATTGCATGTGTCTGCTTAAAGTTTTGTTAAAACTTCCCAGCTGCTTCAAAATCTAGAGAGCTGCCTACCTAGACAGCATTGTCCCTCTAACAACTGCTATCAGAATGTTCTGGGAACGTATCTTCATGGTAACCAAAACATAATTGAATGCCAAAATACTTGGCAGCATTGCATGAGATTTTTTTTTTTCCGGAGAAGGCAATTCCAGAAAATATTGCGATGAATTTTATTTACTTACTTTTTTTAAATTAAATTTTAAGATGGCGGACGATCTGAGAGAAATGTTGACAAAGGAATCCGTTTACCTATTGGGTTGTTAGCTTAGCGACATGCTAACATCAGACTCGGGGCATGTTTACACGAAAAACAGAAACGTTTTTCTTTTGTGTTTTTCATGTACAGATGACAACGTTGTCAAAACGATTCCCGTTTACACGGTTTCGCGAAAACGACTAAAAACGCTGTATAATGTATGCCAGGCCAGTAGTTGGCAATGTCACTTTATTGTAGAAACACTATGTTAACATATAATACGCATGCGCATGACATTACCGTTTTCACAAATTTGTGTTTTTGCAGTTTACACGGAAACGATAACGGTTTTCAAAACCTTGCACTTTTTTTAAACCCGTTTTCAAAGGTTTGGGTTTTCAGACCCACAAAGCACCACTATCGTGTAAATGAACAGCCACAACGCATAAAAAGTTTTCCATTTTTAGTTAAAAATGGTGTTGTGTAAACACCCCACAATTGGAAACAATTGTAAATCTACTCTCCCAAGTGTACTCCCATGAAAAGCTCTATTTAAAGCATCATTGGCACTCTCCCATAAGAAGGCTGTTCCAGACCATACTAGCATACAAATTTCATAAACAAAATGTCGATGATAAACACATTTCATTTAATGCTAAAAAAGTATATATCAATCTAACTAAACACTGACAATTTTACATACTTAGTATCGTCTCAAGTATTGAGTATTGTGCAAGTGTGCAAGTGTTCACCTGAAAAGTGAAGCCAAAACATTTGGATCGCCATCTGTTGGCTGGCTGCAGTATAGGTCAAAAACCCCGCCCTCTCCATGTAAACGAATGGGACGATAATTATGAAATTAATAAAATTTAATAAAACAGATAATACAATAAAATTTTCCCAAAGATGGTTTCCATCTTTTTAGGTAGTTCTTATCGCTCTTAATGTATGTTCAAGCGTTTTTTTTTTTTTAAATAAGTTTGCTTTTAGTTAATTATTTGATGCTACAAAAATGGGGTGTGGTGTCATGATTGTGAGTGTGCGATTGGGTCCGTGGAAGTTTGGGTGGGACTCCACTTCCGCGACTCCACTTCTTGATCACTATTGCGCAGACTCTGTCTCCAAATGAATCACTACTGCGCAGACTTGGGCTCCAAATGACGTCATTTTTTTCGCAAGATGACAGCGGCTATTACTGAGATGTTTTGGCTTCCCTTTTCCGTAGTGGATGGAAGTGGAGACACATCATCCTTTTTTTTTTTTTACAGTCTATGGTACTGTGTTGTTAGCTTAGCAACATGCTAACGCCAAACTCTATTGGTATCAACCGAGTCCCATCTCCAGTGTGGTGTACTTAACGTGAAAAGTTCTGAGTTGTGCTAAGTTGAAGTCTAATTAGAGTGTTCCAAAGTCACTTATGAGTTTCCATTTCAATTTGGAAGGTATCTGCCTATGTAGGAAGTAAACATCAAGGCAGCTCACTAGGTTTAGGAACAAATATATAGTGTTTAAGAAATTCTGACAAGTATACTTCTAAACGTTTGTTTTAAACTTTCATACAGACTCGTATTAACACCTCTTCTGTTGAGACGTGTTCTTCCTGTTCAGAACACACTGTAGCATCATCTTCATCTTCCTTTAGCAGCACCTACACAAACATATAAACACAGTTTGAGGTCAACTGAAGAGCCTGGCCAGATTTTACACATGATCGTTTTCCCGTTCATGTGAGCTGGATCACTTTATAGTTGCGTAAATCTACTGATTATAAAACCACAAGCCCAGATGCATGGATTCAGCAGAAGATTGACACTAGACCAGTTTGTAAGTTCTCGTTCATATCGGCACTCATCAAACACACTTTTCCACAGATTTGGGTTCATTCTCTATAGCATGAGCTTATGGAAACATGCTCCAAATGTCACTGCTCCCGCCGAACAAATGGATGATTTGTGAGCAGCTGGCACACTTCCACAACTGGAGGAGTGAGGGAAAGAGGGATGAGAAAAAAATAAAAGAGAAGAAGAGGAGAACAAAGTAAAAGAGATGGGAAAGACCCTGTATTGCCAAACAAATGAAGACCATTTGACCCTAGAGGTCAACGGCCTTTGGAAAGGTCTTTGGTCAAATGATGCAAATATTAAAAAAATATCTGTCCTGTAATCACATTCATAAAGCACAATCCCACCATTCAAGAAGAAGAATACAACACACAATCAAACTATTCATATACAACCCAAGAAACAAAACATTCATTTCAGCTGGCACATTTCATTTTAAATCATATGCAAGAATAAAGCCAAGCTAATAAAAAAAATTGAATTAGTCCAGTGGGTTTAGTTTTGCTTCAGGACCCAGATTTTACATTGGACCTCAAGTGGGTGTCTGTAAAATCAAACATTTTGATTTATTCATATTATATGCAGTTTATTCATAAACTGCATTAGCCCAATAATATGGAAAATTATGAATGTAACAGGCTGAATGAGAAATAAATTGATGGTTTCATGCTCTTGACAGTAAATAATTCAACACAGAAAACACATTCTGGTCTGTCTGATCATTTTAATCTGTATTTTATGTAGTCTGGGTCATATTTAATTTTTTTTTTTTTATGACCATGAGATCAGGTTACACATATGTCATCTGTCTAATTTGGATAATTTCTATTAAGTGATAACAAATGTCCATAAAAATATCATTGAGTTTGAATGGGTACATGCTTTTTTTCACTCCTCCACTGCAAAATTTGGTAAATCCATGGCATTCTTACTATAAACAATGATATGGTTATACTGCATTTTATTATTAGCTGTGTTTGTTTTTTTCCTGCTTTATTCTACAGGCCTGAGACTAACCAGCTGAGAACCGCTGAATTAATCCAGACTAGAATGAAATGTCTTGAGGGACAGATATGGGGAACAGGGTCATTAGGATCAGGTTTACTGACTCATTTGTTCCTGGATCTCAACACTGATTTGTTAAACCCAGGATAAAGAACATCCTATGGATTGCACATGGTGATATTACGAAAGCTTTTGGAATTCTCTTTGGTGCCTCAGAAATGACACACTTCAATTCAAATCTTGCAAGAAGTGACCCATGAGTAAAACATGAGAACTGGCATTTGTTACTTTAAAGAACCATTGTATTTCTATCAAATCTGACCATTAAAATAGCTTACAAACAAAATGTACAGTATCCAGGCTTTCATATTAAAAAATATTTTTAACATTAATAAATTTGTAAATGTTTGTCACAAAATATTTTTTACAGCACACTATTGTGAGCTACTTTAACCCAAGTTACACAATGACTTGTCTCTGTATAAAGTGAACTGCAAGTCAAAAGCATCATCTACTGTAAATGGCAAATAGTAATTAGTCAAGTAGCAATTATTGAGCTACCATAAGCATACACACTAAACCTCAACACTGGACACATCACTTTAAATATGGCTTAGAAATGGACAATGACTACAAAAATGTGCTTTGCTTACATTTCACTCTATATTACAGTTTAATAGTGTGATAAACCATATTGCTATAGCAATAAAGTGAGGCACTTTTAATAGGCAATTATAATTCACTATTACATTACAATTTTGGTCAAAACTGTGTTTTTTACAAGTGAAATGTTTTTATTTATTGGGACATTCTCACCTCAGCTTCGTCATTGCTGTCATTTGGCAACACCTCTACTTGCTTAGGACAGTCACGTGAGCCCTCCAGAGACGTCATTTTCTTATATTTCCGCATTGTTAAACTGTCCACCACCCAGAACATTATAGACTGAAACACACATATTTACAGAAATAAGGTGCATTTTATTACATAAAGATAGATAGATAGATAGATAGATGCTCTTGAATGACTCACGTTTACAATGAAAGGCACGATCAGCATGACGATAGCCAACTCCAGCTGTGGGTTTGGGATGTAGTCCAGCACCACCTCCTCCAGCTATAACACACAAACACACCAGCGGTCAATGCATATCCATCTAGTATATTAAAATGATAATATGAAATCTGTCTACAAATGATTCGAGAATATCTAGACATCCTACAGTGAGAAAGTATGAAATTGCATGTATGACGTATGCATTGAAAACATAAATACGTACATGCATACTAGACATGTGCCGGTATTCGGTAATGCGATATATCACGGTAATGAATATGCACGGTATTGTTATCGTGGGCACTTCTAAATACCGTGAATAATTATATATTACAAATTATTCCGAATTTTGAATGCATTTTAAGAATACTTTTCCCATCAACTGGTCAGAATGCACAACACTGCTGTATGCTGCGTGAAAGACGCATGCGCACTCTGATGCGCATGGCGGAACATGTGAGAGACGCTCTGGATGACAGCAGATGGCGCTAAACTGCAGAAATGCAGCCGTTACCCCGGAAACCCTGTAAACAAAGCAGCTGCACTACTTTCTGTTTCTGAATCGTGTTTAAATGATTTAAACAGCCATTCAGATTTGTGTATTTGCTATGATGTTCATCACAGCGCCAAATACTTAAATATTTAGACTTAATAGGCTATTTATTTTCAAACTTTTTTTACATTTTAATCTGGACTACAACATGCCCTAGATATTGTTTGAAAGTGTTTTGATTTGATTTGATTTGCTTCATTAGTTAACATTAGTTAATTCATTCGTTAACATAAACTGCCAATGAAAAATTCTGAACATTCATTAATCTTAGGTATTCCAATATTTAATAAAAACGTTGTTAAAATCGAAAGTTGCAACTGTGTTATTTAATGAGCTAACATGAACTAAGACTTGTATTTTTTAAACAAAGATTAATAACTTCTGTAGCAAATGTAGCTATTGCTCATTGTGAATGTTAATGCATTAACTAAGGTTAACTAATGAGGTCTTATTGTAAAGTGACACCTATTGGTCTTTATAGTTCTTTTGCACTTTAATCTGTGTAAAACTTTTAACTTTATAAATTTTTCTGTATTGCTTTATTGCATTTAAATGTTCAGTTATTTTTGTTAAAAGAAAAATGTTATTAAACCTTTTATAATACCGTATACCGTGATAAAAGCATTAGCAATTCATCGCAACATGAAAATTTGATACCGGCATATCCCTAATGCATACACTGTAAAAAAAAATTATATTTTTGAAGTTTTTGAATAAAACAAAGATTGTGTTTTACAGGAAAATATTATTTCAATTTTTCAACTTTCGTGTTTAATTCAATGGGTTACTTGCAGTTTCTTTGTAATTGTTTACTAGCAAATTCTAAGCAAAAATCACTTCCACACCATTTTTTTTACGGTGTACATGCATGCATAGCTTTTTTCAGCAAAAATTAGAACAAGTCTGAAATTGCATGTACAGAAAGAATGTACAAAGCTGTCACTGCGGCGGTACCCTTTCAAGAGGTACTAATATGTACACTTAAGGTACTAAAATGTACATTTAAAGTGCTAATATATAGTATTTAGGGGTAAATAAGGTACAAAGATGTACCTTTTAGCTTTTGTTCCTTAGGGTCTTGCCCCAGTGACAGCTTTGTGCCTTTTCTTCTGAGTGTATTAAGTATGAAAATTAATAAATACATAGCTTACTTCACTTAAATTAAAACAAGTCTATAGAGGAAATCATGCACAGATAATCTATTCATTATTCCCACACTAATCCAGATGAAATATTATCTCTGTAGTCACAGTCCTCATTTCATCATTCCATATTAGGACATCCTTCAGTACAAATAGTAATTTGTCTATTTATGTTGATTCATAAAAAAACAGAAAGAACAAAAGATACATATGGGGCTGACTTGTTTCACACAGTCACCGAAAACATTCAATTTGTCATCCTTATGAATGTCATTGCGTTAGGCAGGAAAATATCTAAACCAATAAAAAAAGCAAACCATTCCAAAAAGAGTTAGGCCTATATATTGCTCAAAATCTAACAACAAATATTTGGATCAGAGACCGGTTTTAGTTTAGGGAAATGATGCCAGTGGGGTGAGTCTGTGTAACAATAACAGAACATTTGAGTGTGTGAAAGTTTATCTTACATTGGTCCACCCAGGAACGAGCAGCACCAGAGTGACCACACTTTTCTCCAGAGCAACAATGAGTAAATACACTGAGCACTGAGCCAACCAGGCTGCTATCCGAGGAGGATCACCTAAAACACATTCAAAAATGTACTACAATTGATTACATTTTCTGAAGTGCTTGACACTATTGCTATGTAGTTGTTAAGTCATCAGTAGCCAAAAAAACTAACAAAAAAAAAACTGTAAAACATTTTTAAAAATCCAGAAACAAAATATCAAGAGATAGGGTATTTCATTAAATAAATATGTATTTATTTATTTATTGAAATATGTCATATATATATATATATATATATATATATATAAGTATATATATGAATACATTTATTTAATGAATAAGTAACCCAATAAATAAATAAACCATGTAATGTGTCAGTAAACAAATGAACTAACCTTTCAATAAACAAATAAATCATGCCCGATATATAAATAAATAAATATATGCCAATATATATATAAAAATCATGAAATTTGGCAATAAATAAATACATTTAATTAATAAATACATTTAATTAAATAATTTTAAAAAATAAAAATAATAATAAACCATGACATGTGACAATAAATAAATATAATATGCACATCAAATAAATACATAACATGTCATTTTATTACATTATTATATAATACATTAACACATATAATAATTGTTGACATTTCATCATTTATTTATTTTGTGAAAGATACATACATTTATTCATTGCTACATAAGCACATTATTTTTATGATGATTATTTTTGATTATTTATTTTTTTAATTGAAAGCAAGATTGGCAAATATATTGGTGTATTTAATCAAAGACTAATTTATTTGTTTATATGGCACTTACGTTCTTCCATATGATAAAAAAATAATAATAAAATCGTAAGAAATAATTCTCTTTAACTTTAATGAATGCTGGTAATTTTATTATAGTAGTAGCACTGATTTGAGCATCTGAGCACTTTTAAGTGATCAGCCTCCAAACATTATGGTAAACTGGACATGGCGCACAGTCAAAACAGGGATTTAAAAACTGATCTAAGCAGAAAAACAGTCGTGAACAATTGTTTGGCCAAAATCATGTGAAACTATGGGCGTATTCCATCTGCTTTGTGTGCATGTGCACACGTGTGTGTGTGCGTGTAATTTAATTTTTCTATGGTGTTTTACCAAGGGAATCCCTCAAGAGGGAAAAAGCAAATGTGGGGAAACTACCCAAACATATGTGAAAAATATAACATACAGCGCCCTCTGTTGGTAACAAACGGCTCAAATAGATGCATCAGTTTCTCTTTTGTTTAGAATTTTTGGTTTATGCTTTCCTGAGTGTTATGCCTGTAGTCTTGGACATTAAACTGACCCCTTATCCCCACTCTTCACCCATTATAACTAGCTTCCATCAGTGTAACTCACCATATTCTCCAAACATCAGCAGTGTTAGCTGTTTATGTTCCACTATCTTGGAAACAACCTTCACCCCCGCCCAGATCACCAGCATTCCCAATGTGGCATCCAACAGGAAGTTCAACAGATATCTGTTAAAAACAGAAAAGGGCCATTCGGTTAGTTTAATGCCAGGTTAAAGCAATAAACTTGACAAATAATCAGGCTAATAATTGACTCACAGAGAACAGGGATCTTCATTGGTGAGTGTGGACAAGAAAACGTTGGCAAAATGCATGAAAAGAGCCCCAACGGCCTGCTTTGACGTATCAAAGAACCTGGAGAAAACTAAAAAGAATGAGAGTTTGCTCTCTTCTGTGCTATTTTTGTATTATTTTACCATAATTCTGAACTAATGTTTAATATTATTACCAGATCCTCCATGGTCTTCTTATTCCGACGGGTTCACGAAACCTTTTCACTGTAAAGACAAAGATGTAAAGACATCTTATTTTTTGTTTTTTTGAAAAAAATTCAACTATCGTGTGCTTACCAAGGCTGCATTTATTTGATCGAAAACACATTAAAAATAGTAATAAAGTGAAATATTATCACAATTTAAAAAACTTTTTTTTTTAATTTAATATACATTTAAAATGAGTTCTGTCATCGGCGTCGCATGATCCTTCAGAAATAATACTAATATGCTGATTTGGCACAAGAAACATTTCTTATTATTATCAATATCTAAAACAGTTTGGTACTGCTTAATATAGTTTTGCAATACAGGATTTTTTGATGAACAAAGAACATCATTTATTTGAAATACAAACTTTTATAACACTATTAATGTCTTTACTGTCATGTTTGATCAATTTAATGTATCCTTACTGAATAAAATATTAATTCTGATTAATATCCAATATGTTATATATGTTCTATAAGGAACACACATTGGTTTGGATGCAATGGAGGGACAAAAATGAGATAAAAAAGGTTGTCTGTATCAGTTAGTTAACAAAATATCAAATCAAGTGTCATTTATTTTAAAGAAATATAGTGCATGCACCTTTCCAAGCAAAATATCTCCCAAAAACATGTTTTACAGGTTTAAAATGGTTTTATATATATATAAAACCATTTTAAACCTGTAAAACATATTTTTGTGAAATATTTTGCTTGAAAAATTAATATATTATTGCTTTTTAAAATAATATATATTAATTTTTAATTCATAATAATAAGGGGGCTTTGCCCCATTTCACATACATGACAAATGATTAAAATAAGAGTAAAAGATAAGTGATAAAAAGAGATAAAAACATAAAAAATAAAAGTAAATTTAACAACAACAAAAAAATCGCAAAACTGAAACGAAATTAAATTTGATGAGGTTTAGATACTACTTCAGCCTCATTAAAAACTTTTTTTAAATTCTGTTGAATATCAAAAATAGATTAGGGTTTTTTTTTTTTTTTTTTTTACAACACTTGGGTGAATTAAGATGTATAGATTTATAATAGTCTAGCACACATAAGCCAAAATTAAATCAAATAAATTGCAGGGGGTGGGGGACGACGACAGCTAAACCACCAACAAAATTAGAAATGAAATAATGCTATCACTGATGTACATCAAAACAAGCGCTCTCAAGGAACAGAATTTAATGCCAAAACTCCATGTCAAACTAGCCCACTATAACAGAAGCTGAAAGACATATCTGGATGTTTTTCAAATATGCAAACGGTTACTCTGTAATCACCAGCCAAACAGAAGCGGGATGACGATTATTGAACGTCTGAGGAAACTAACAGCGATGACGTCAACAAAGATAAGCAGCCAAAAAGAAGCCAGGAAGTGGCCAGAATAACAAAGAGGAAGTGCATTCGGTAAATACACAAGCATGAGCAGAGCTCTGACAGTGTTCATAAGACAGAACTTCTCCCAGCTTTGTTTTTAGGTCAAATTTCTTAATCTATCCTGAAAATGTAAGCTAAACTTCTTACTGGAAAAACAATACATGAATAAATAAATGCCAGTCCTTTGATAACAACTAATGATTAGGATATTTTTTTCTCTGTACACAGCAAAAAGTTTAATGATCAACAGGAACAGCACAGATCCATGGTAATGTGTAACTTTAGAAAGGTCAGAGGTCGTTTTTGGGGGTTATTCAGTGCATGACCAAAAAAAAAAAAAAAAAAAAGCTGCTTTTGGGAAGTAAGAATTAGAAACCTATTTCACATCCTTTGGCAAAAAAAAAAGTGAGGCCCAAAACTCACTCCCATCATGCCGGGACATTGCTAAATTGGCCTTTTTTCACCTATTTGATCATCCAACAGGTAAAAATCTAAATTCCGATTGCTTAGAACTTCAACAAGCTGCATGTTTTGAGTTCTCATTCCTATCCGTACCCCAAATGTGGGACAAGTTACTCAAAGTTTTAATCTAACACCTAAGTAAATAACATTCTAACACCTCCACATTCACTTTATAAAATGATCAGTAGCAGTTTGAATGAATATTCGGTCAGAATGACCAAATATCAACCGAGCAAACACTATAGTGTATCTTTGAACCCGAATGATCACATGACATGGTTAGATATTGGGAAAGAAACAACTCTGGACCTTAGGGTTCAAACTTGAAAGGAAGGTCACATGACTCGAACCCTCCAGCTGGAAACAGAAGCTTGAGTTTGGGATCTGAGCATCACATGAGCTACAGGAGTCGATGCTGTTATCATGTGTTATCACACAGCTAAACAATCTTATCTCTGAGTAATACTCGTACCTCATAGGAGAAGAGTTTTTTGTTGGCAAGAGAAATGCAGTCAGTTTTACTAATTTACTAACTTACTAATCTTTTTCATTTTCTGCTGACCTCTCTTCGCTATACTCGATAATGTCGATCAAGAAACAAATAGATCTTTAGGCATTGTTTTTGCAAACTCTGCTTTGTTCATGATCCAATCAATTCCCAGTTGATAAGCGTAATTCAGGTTTACTTCAAGTGACAAAGTCTAGAGTCCACAATCATGAAATTAACAAATGTTCATCAAATACTGCATTTCCTCACCCTTTTGCAAATTTTCCCGTCCACGCAACCCTGATACCCCGGACCCACCAAATCACTCATATTACTGCTGCTCTTCCAAAAAACAAACATGTTTACGTGTAAAAATCAAAAAGAAGAGTCATAAGATCCTTTTCGGAACAGAAATCCTCGCGCAAACGACTTAAACAGATTTTCCGTTAAACTTCACTGGCGAGAAGACAAAGACATTTGAATTGTACAGCAGACCGAAGAACCGAGATCGCAGTGGCTACACAACACCGGCGCTGTTGAAGTCGTTTCGAAAGCGAGCGATGTGGCACAAGACAAAGCATTTCTCTCAGGTCACTTTTCTTCTCTTTCTTTCTTGTTATTGAGTCAACACGGGGGGGAAAGCGGCTTGCTGACGTCACCTCCTGCAGCCTTTGTCCCACTCATGTGCTGATGTGAACGCACACGGTCTTATTTTAGAATTCTTATTTATTGTTCTTTTCTTTTGGAATTATATTATATAGAGTACAATGAAATCAGATGTATTTGATAAATTCTGCAATCAAAAAAAATGACTAGGATGTTTACCCTTATTGCACCAGGTAGGGTCATCTTACCTCAGTTTTCAAACATAAACTTACCTGAGAATATATAGAGAACAAAAAAATTTTCACTAGGTGTAGTCTTTATTGTTTATCTGTAGCCTATTGTGATTTTTAAAAATCACTACAAAGGGCATATGTATTTAAAAACCAAAGTTAAAAAAATAGAAGTTATTGATGGACCTCTTGGAATGGGGCAGTCAATTGTTCTAATCAATTCCAGGGTATGTTAGTGTACTTGTGTGATGCATCTGCTGATCTCTTGGCCCTTATAAAATCTATCTTCAGGGCGCAGTTCAAACAAACTGCATGAAGAATATGACGCAGGAGAAGAAAGCTCAACACTATTCATCAAAAACAAAAATGAAATACAAATGTGTCATTTTTGCTTAGTATGGTTGAATTGGATCATCGAAAGTCAATAGCAAAGAGATTGGTTAATAAAATGGGATTAAATACATAAATTATATTTGTCTTATTTAACATTTAATTATTGCAGGTTTGTATAATATTCTTAGTTTGCATTTGATTGTTTTTATTCATTTTGAGGAATACTGAATCTGTTTTTGTGCGGGTGAGATGAGGAAATACATGCTCATATTATTCTAGAACTATGCATCATGTTCACACAGCGAGCACAATGCCTCAGGCTGATGATACACGGGGCAATTTTTTGAGCAATTTTGACAGGCAACTTTTTTTGAGCAATGTTGCTTGGGCACTTTTCCATTGAAAATGAGTAACAAATTAATATCTGGATACCTTAAATCAGTCATGGGCCCTGTGTCTCACCTAGTTGGCTGTTGATGGCAACATTGCCCAAAGTTGCCCAGCAACATTGCTCATAAAGTTGCAGAAGACAACTCAAGGGTTCCATTAAGAAGAACTTTTGAAACTCATGAGGCTGATGATACACGGGGCAACTTTTTGAGCAATTTTGCCAGGCAAATTTTTTTGAGCAATGTTGCCGGGCAACTTTAGCTAATATTGCCATCAATGGGCAACCATGTGAGACACAGGGCCCACGACCGATTTAAAGTATCCTGATAGAAATTTGTTACCCATTTTCAGTGGGAAAGTGCCCAAGCAACATTGCTCAAAAAAATTTGCCTGGCAAAATTGCTCAAAAAGTTGCCCCATGTATCATCAGCCTCAAGTGACGCCACTACTGGCTGTGATTGTACTGGCAAGGAACACTGGGAACTCTGGAACGGCCTCTGTGGCCGTGACAGAGCAGAGAAGGACAGCCTTCATGGCGTGTCAGAACAGGCAGGGCAGTGGCAGAACAGAGTTGCAGTGGACGATGCCACCTCAAATGAGGAAGTGTGTACAGCAAGATGGCAGTAGTCATCAAAGGAAGCACTGATGACAAAGGTAGCACCTCTGGGACCACCGGAGCATGGACAACCAGGCTTGGAAACTTCAAGACCACTGAAGTAGAGACCACCGGGTTTGGGACCTTCAGGACCACTGGTCCCTGGTGCTGAGATCACCAGAATTAGGACCACTGATCTAGGGAGCGCTGGTACCATCAGGCTCAGGAAAGTTGGGACAACTGGACTTGGGACCACCAGATTAGGGAGACAGAACCAAAAAGTTAAGGAGCACTGGCACCACCGGACTTAGGACCACCAGGCTAGAGAGCCCTGGGACAACCAGACTTGGGAGCACTGAGACCACAGGTCTAAAGGTTGCTGTACTGGGACCACCGAACTACTGGGCACTGGGACCAATGGACTTGGGAGCATTGGGACCACCAGACTTGGGACCACTGGGCTAGGGAACGCTGTGGTAGGACCACCGGGCTAGATTTTGTAGTGAGGAACAAGAATGAGGGTGGACAGGGTGCCACCACTGGCTGGGAAATGCTGGGGCTCATCGGGGAGCATAGATGTATCCCACAGTGTAGGGGGACCGGCAGGTTCTTATAGCGTAATTAATGAACTGATCCAATTTGAAGTCACATCTGCCTCCTGGCAGAAAAGGCTTAACAGGCTCATTGAGCCCAAAGTGATATAAGTCCTTAAAAGCTTTCTCCTCCCAGTCCACAAAGCTGGCAGGAGCACAAAAGCACTCTGCATAGTCCTCAGTGGTGTCTCTCCCTGCCAAAGGCACACAAACTAATCTGCTGGATCCATGGGTAGTAGTCAGGTCTTCTGTAATGTTTGGTAACTCAGGAAAAATGAATTACGATTTATTAAAGAAAATAACAAAATACAAGAAACAGAAGAAAAGGATCAAAGAACAAATCGGAGCAAGCCAACTTATCATACTTAAATGGAAATGACATGAACATAACCAGAGGAAACACTCAAGCTTATAAACACAGGGGTGACAAAGACAAGGAACTAATAAGAGGGAAACAGGAACTGAAGGCACAAGATTACAAACTAAAAGTCAACAGAACAAACACACACATAACTATAATTATATTTTTAAGTGTTTTCTATTTTAATATATATTTTTTTTAATTGTAATTTATTCATGTGATGCAAAGCTGAATTTTCACTTACTACAGTCTTCAGTATCACCTGATCCTTCAAGAATCTAAATGGTTATTTGGTGGTTTCGGTAACCTGTAAATATGTTTCATGTTAACATCTAAATTGACTGTTAATTAAATTTTAATCAAAATGATTAGGTTACACAGATAAAGGTAATTTAAGGGTCTTGTCAGGTAACAACTGCACGTTTTTACAGTGTAGTTATAAATGTTGAGATATTTTGAAAATCATTATAAAACAGGTCTGTAATGTGCTATGGATATTTTCATTCACATACTTTTCTGAAGGCCTTTATACCAAAGTATCGGCTACCAGATAATGTCCAGAGCTAATTTCCTCAGGCAAAACTTTCAGTACTATCCCAGAGCATGGAGAGGATAAACTATTGACCCACATTGTTTATCTCCTCTCACAAGGTCGCTGCTCCAGCAGTGGTAATCTGTCCCTGGACATGCTTGCCACAGTCTCCTCTTGTAGATTAAGCTCAAGGCATGAACCATCTGTTACTGTAACATCACTAAGTGGAAGCCTGTGCTTATTAGATGAGAGCAGGGTTTTTTTTCAATGAATTTCACCTTGTTTGTGTACATAGTGTCCTATGGTTTAGGGTGTTGATGGTGTTGCCTGATAAACTAACCCCTATTTCTGTACCAATGCTATTGAGAACACTTGTTTTTATTTTTATTATTATATATTTTTTTTTGCTCTAGAGGAGTAGTACTTTACAGTGAGCTGTAAACTGTAAAGTATCATATTGATGTCAATTTAAATTCAGCACAGCAATAAATACGGTTACCACAGGATGGCAATGGAGGACAAGATCAGCACTGAATTTGCATGTCTGAAATAGGATTATAATTTCTAAACAATATTAATTTCTGCATTCATTTTTAAATTAAAAATATGCTTTATTAATAAAAAACAATACATTGTTTTTACATTAATTTGCAATTAGATATACTGTAACATTCATTACATAAAGTTGTGATGAATATGTACACTGTAAAATATATTTGCTAGGTAAAATATGGCTTCTAAATTAAGTCAAGTGAAAAATTATTTGAAGTTTTAAGATGAGGTAGAAATAGACCATTAAGATTACTATTAACTTGTTATAACTTTGTACAATGTATCCTACATTGTCATATTCATATAATAGCTAGTCATATTTTTGTAAATGAAAGTTATATTTACTTTAGCTATTTTGTTTTGATGAATACTATAATGACTCTCATGAACTTTTATGACTTTAAACTGAACTCATGACTTTAACTCTTTATTTCTGAACTTTTATTTGTGAAATATTCTGTATTTTAGATCTTGTCCTTATTTAAGCTACATAATGTCACAAAAAATATGACAAAATGAGTTGTGGAAAAGATATAGCTAAATTGAAAAGGAAAAAACGACACATGAAATTATAGAAACAATATTAAAATGTTTCTTTCTCTCTTTTTGAGTGTGTGTGTGTGTGTGTGTGTGTGTGTATATATATATATATATATATATATATATATATATATATATTCACTTTAAATTATACTTACAGACATGGAAGTAAAAAGACACTCCACATGTAAAGCGGTCAATGGTTTTTGCGTAAGTGTGAAGAAATAATCAAATAGATAATCAAGATGAAAAGCAAACGAGGTTGCAACAGCAGCCCCCTCTTGTTTACACTTGTGTATCAAAACCTATTGAGTTACCTACATAGAGAGCATTTCATTAGCATTTCTACCACGTTCTCTTATACAGCATTTTTGGCCATCGAAATGTCTAAAGCGTCCAAAAACGATGCATGCGTCAATGATGCCCAAAAGTGCTATGAATGCCCAATACTGTCCATGCAGGCGGCTCGCAAGGTTTTAAGACACAGCCATGAGTTTCCCCACACGAGGGAGGCGGAGGCTCGGGCCCATTTCTATTTATAATGGGCTGAACAAATTTTGCAACTGTAAAGGTCAATGAAGGAGTCGGCTTGAAAATAATCTGTAGATGTTGAGACATGCGCAGATGCGGGATGATGCCATATTGGACACACACATACACACACCGCTCCTGCTTCAACCAGAACACCGGATCACTCAATTCAGATAGACGGAAAAAACTCGCTTAAGGTAAAAGCAACATTATCAGCATGAACTTCATTCTGTAATAGTGATCGTGACAGACACGGACTCGCGCTTCTTTGCGCGAATGTCCGCGTCCAGACGCTTTTTCCTCGTTAAAAACATTTGGAAAGATACAGAAGCGTCTGCGTGAAGAGTTGACAAAACGGTCCGAAAATTAAAGTAACCTTATTTATACGTAACACGAATGTCGAGCGACCGCACTTTCGATTCTGCCGATAAATATATTTACGATCCGAAGATACGCGCGCTGGGAATGTCGTGGAAAATAACGTTTATGTAACAAGCGATATTTTCGTGTCGTGTTCTTCCTCGAAGCGACTCTCGCTCTGTTATTGACTTTACTTTCAAACTGCCATTTGACCTCCTTTCGATTTCAAAGGACACAACGTTCAGGCGTAAATATCAACACTTAAGTTTACATATTCGGTCGGTGTTTATATAAATGTTTCTGAACGTCACGAACCGGTCGGCGTACGTGATTCAGGTGCGCAGAATATGAGCCGAAATCCTCGTTCCTCATGTGTCAAATCCACTTTCAACATGGCGGGTTAAGGTGTGTTAAAACTGCCATGCAAAATCTTTGAAGAAGGAAAAAATAAAACCGCACTGGTTACGCATCCAGTTTTCGTTTCTTTCGCTGCACCTGGACGTGCTTTAATGAATTAAATTTAAAGTTGTCGTTTGGCGACGTCGGTGGAGTTTTTTTCCGCTGCAATACTTTTAGAGTGTGTAAAGTACAGTATCACACATGCTCATACAATATTTCCTGTTTCGCTTTGTGTAGGCTACTCTTCGCTGTGCGGGCTGACAGAGAACCGTAATTTTATTCGCATATTATTCCTATTAATCAAACGGTTCCCCAGTTTCAAAAAGCTATTTATTAAGACGTTACACAATTTTACGAATGAACGAACCATCGTATTCTTCTCAAATCAATTATGATGATTTTGAATTAAAAGTGATTAATTTTTCCGCAAAATGCGAGTAGCTATTTATCTGATTAACCTTTATATTGGTGGATGTCGCTGTAAATCCATGGGGTTTTATTCATACGGGCGGATTAAACTGATGGCAGTATTGAATGGGAAATGGAGTCACGCGTTTGGAGTTGAGATGAACTGAGATGAAATTATTATTTTTTAATTCTCTGCCTTGACCTGAAAGAGATGAACACGAATAAGTCTCTTCACGTCTACGCTGGTAGCCTTTTTAGACTATCGTATATAGCAGGCCCATTTATTAAGAAGCACTTGTTAAGCCTAATTAAACCGTTCTGCCATAAGAAATAAAGAGCTACAACACTTCAACGATACGGTTATGGAATTCATGGCATCCAAATCATCGATGTGTTGAAATACGCTGAATCAGCCTGACTGCGTGTAAGCTTCGATAAAGCTTGACATTTGAATCGATTGTGCCTTCACAAAAGCCAGAAAACTTTTTTTTTTCATTAAGGTAAAAATCTAAGTGCAGAAGAACAAGACGAAAGCAGATACGACACCTGTCCGGCGCTTACAGGGTGAGCTATGAGGGAGAAGAGTTTGACCCGCTAATTAAAGCCTGAACCCTCAAAACTAAGTCAAAACAAAAGGTTGGAGGTCTTAAAAGTGGTCTACGTATTATATTTTACATTCAGCCTTATATACAACGGTCCAGGAGCCACAAAAGTTTACGAGTTATCGAGTGTATCACTAGCGGCCAAATAGACGCTAGCAAACAGAAGTCGCTTTAGTCTGAGGAGGTAACCATGGCAACAGCACGCGGCTTGAGCACGTACAGTACACAAACAAAACGTTAAGCTTCGATAAAGCTTGACATTTGAATCGATTGTGCCTTCACAGTTGAGCCAGAAAACTTTTTTTTTTTCATTAAGGTAAAAATCTAAGTGCAGAAGAACAAGACGAAAGCAGATACGACACCTGTCCGGCGCTTACAGGGTGAGCTATGAGGGAGAAGAGGTTGACCCGCTAATTAAAGCCTGAACCCTCAAAACTAAGTCAAAACAAAAGGTTGGAGGTCTTAAAAGTGGTCTACGTATTATATTTTACATTCAGCCTTATATACAACGGTCCAGGAGCCACAAAAGTTTACGAGTTATCGAGTGTATCACTAGCGGCCAAATAGACGCTAGCAAACAGAAGTCGCTTTAGTCTGAGGAGGTAACCATGGCAACAGCACGCGGCTTGAGCACGTACAGTACACAAACAAAACGTAAATACGTTTTACTTAATACAAAATGTGTGATATATCACAGAAACGTTAAAAAATATAGCCTACTGTAGCAGTGGAGACAAACTGCATTTGGGGCTGCGCGAGATTCACTAACCTTTTGTGACCTAAGTATTACCTAAAAAAAGTCGTATTCGCACACATGTTGATTAACGTTACGTAACATGTAAAGTAGGCTACTGGTAAGCAATATTTAAGACACACAAACACTGTTAGATGTGCATTGTGAGTGAGAGATATGCGATACGTCATAGGGTAATCAGATAGTTTACCCTCGGGTCGCGCAGATCGGGTGACTGCATGCTGTTCTTCTGTTGCGGATTGAATAATGCAATTTACATTCAGCCCATTGTGATGTAATGTCATTGAGGACGTCACAACGTGAGAGTGAAAGCAAATGTAGGCGGCTTCCAATCAGACAGACTTTCACATTTATAATGATTCATTTAAAAGGGAACTTCATGTCCATAAGCATCTTGCAGTGCAGGAATGCATGGGCAGTGTTTATTCTTTTTTTGGCATAGCCTATAGGCTTATGCATAGCTACTATCCTACATCCTACACATATTATCTAGCATTATCAGCTCACCTAGGATACCACAAGCATGAATTTCCCTTTATAAGGTCACAAAGTTGTTTTTATAGAGAATGATGCCATGGGTATTTTTCTTTGTCTGGTAAAGAGAAAATAGCAAGGAACTGAATACTGTACCTTGGTGATGCCATCATGTTGTGTTTTTGAGAAGTGATGTCATCCTATTTCAGTTCAAGACTAATGCTTTAATGGTAACACTTTTATAGGGAACAATCCTCAATATTAACTAGTTGCTTGTTAGATGCCTATTATTAACATATTGGCTGTTTATTAGTAAAGCACATATTCTGCATGACCATATAATCCTACCCAATACCTAAACTTAACAACTACCGTACTAACTATTAATAAGCAGCCAATTAGTAGTTTATTGAGGCAAAAGCCATTAATGGTTTGTTAGTGAAAATTGGACCTTAAAATAAAGTGTGACTGCTTTAATATATAATACTTTATAGAAAAACATCAGGTATAAGTGGCAGAAAAAAAGATGGTGTGGTATACCTGTTGGTATACCATGTTTGTTTCTGTCCATTTGACTTTCAACTTGATTTTTTTTTCTAACTTGACTGAAGTCAATTCAGAGTGGTTGGGTTAAATGTAATAAACCTAACACTGTAAGTTGGTAGCTACTTTGGCATGTGTAAAAGGGAAACTGTTCTGAGAAACAGAACTGGCAATTTTACACTTATTTTCACACGTTAAACATGAGAACGCTTGAAGACTTGTATTTAATATACGTATATAAGACACCAATAGAAGATTGACCACACAGTTGTAAAAGATGCTGTAGGCCTGCTTGAGTTCACAACATGCATTGCAGCATTAATTAATTATGATAAACTATCCATTCAGTCGTATCCGACTCTCGGTGACCTTATGGAGAAACATTCTCCATCCTATCCCCTCAAGCACTGCTTCTTTGTAGTATCTGTTTCGATGGTGTCAAGCTAGCAAGTTCTTTGTCACCCCCTTCTTCTGATTCCACTGACCATTCATTACTGACTTCTCTAGCAAGTCTGCATGCATAACATGGCCAAAGAAAGTCAGTCATATTGATTTCAGCTTCTAGTGACGCCCCATGGTTTTATGCAATCCAGTACTTCTTCTAGTAGTAATGAATTATATGGAGTACTTATTGTTTTATTGTTTGCTACTTTTACTTGTGCTGTTGTTGTTGTCACTGTCAGTTATGTGGTGATTTTTTTTTACTCATTACCATTATTGAGGTTTGTGTGCTAAATTCTGATGTGCATGTGTAATTGAATACTCAAATAATTTTTAATGGAGCTATTTCAGGGCTCTTGCCATAAGCATTTTCCTATATTCCTGATATATAGAGTTTCCTGGAAAACATTAAGCAAATAATGCAAATAGTCAAACCATTTAAAAAAAAAAAAGTGTTCTGTAGGAAATAATTAAACTCAAGTTTTCAAGTTGAAGTGGGCTGAATTTTTTATATTATTATTATTTACATTGTAATGTCATCAGGAAAACTGACCAAATAAACGTATTGCAACCTCCTAAACTAAACATCAGACAGATGAACACGCAGCTAGCCTTAACAATTCCTCTCTCCAAGTTGGGTGATTAAAAATGGATTATTAAATGTGTCTCAGATTGAAAAAGGCCAGAGCCATTTATTTTAATAAGAAAAGCAATGCTACATTGTGCTCCGATAATCCTTTAATTCTCCTTCCACAGTTTAACAAGTCCTGGATTAGAGTGAGAGAGGGCATCTGGCTCAATACGAGCTAATCGATATTACGGCCTTCCTAAAATCTGGATTTATTCTGAAACAGCCCACATCATAGATTAGGCTTGATAATTCACTTTAATCCCACATCTTCAATCTGGAGGTGTCTTTCCACCCACAGGCCCAACTGCGTTGGCTGAACCACAACGAACCCACAATCAAGACATCCAAATGACAGCAGCAATGAATATGAGATATCATTCGAACATTACCCATTTGATATTAACAAACATTGCCTGTCTGACAGCAATTTGGATGCAAATTCCCATGAACTGGGGACAGAACACCTTTTCTACATTTAAAACCCACATACTGTAAGTCACAGTGAATCCTTGTGCCGTCAATTTCCGCTTTGATTCTCGTCTTTTTTCGACCGGGTTAGTGCGGAAGACGCCAGAAATATCTGCCAAATGAGTGACAGAACCATAATATTTTTTTTCTGTGGAATTGGTCTGCTGTGTTTATAACACACAACAAATGCACATACACACACACTGCCATCATGGCAAATATTGAGTGAGTCATTTGCAAGGAAGTGGTTTTGGTGTTAACGTGCACTTCTCATTCTTAGTTCCATCTGAAACCAGAAGAAAAATACTTTAGTGTCACAATGTATGCATTATTTATTGCTCTTCACTCCAAAAAGAGTAACTTTAAAGAGTATGTTTCTTTCTTATGAAGAATCAATTTGCTTCTGTGAAAATGAATGGAAATGAAGGACTGGAAAAGGTTCTTCAGACCAGTATATTGGTTTCTGGCTTCTTTAAAACACCAGTATACACTCTTAAAAATAAAGGTGCTTCACGATGCCATAGAAGAACCTTTTTGTCTAAATGGTTCCATAAAGAACCTTTAACATCTGAAGAACCTTTATGTTTCACAAAAGGTTCTTTCCATGACCTGGGGACAAAGTCCAAATCAGTCCATCTGCCGAGGTTACACTCTTAAAAATAGAGGTGCTACACGATGCCATAAAATAACCTTTTTGTCTAAATGGTTCCATAAAGAACCTTTAACATCTGAAGAACCTTTCTGTTTCACAAAAGGTTCTTTCTGGTAAAAGAAGGTTCTTCAGATTATAAAAAGGTAAGAAAGAGATGGTTCTTTAAAGAACCTTTGACTGAATAGTTCTTTGTGGAACCAAAAATGGTTCTTCTATGCCATGGCATCGCTTGAAGAACCTTTTGAAGCACCTTTTATTTTAAGAGTGTAGATGGTTTTTGAAGAACTAGAGAATTTAAAAAAAATGTTTATTAGTCCCAAATGGAAGCTTTATTTTAAAGAATGGTGTATTGGGCTTTGAATTAATTAGGAACCTATGTGATTCACTAGTTATAAGCAAACCAAAAATGAGCAAACAAGGCATGTTTAGTCTTCATTTTTTTCCTGAATTCAAAGAAATAATAGCATGTTAAAAGTGTTAAAGCATTACATGACTCCAAGTCAGAAGCAGTAGAAGTAGATGTAACCAAAACATGCTATTGTTGAAGACATCAGTGTTTGAAGGACGCCGTTATTATCATCAGTGCAATCATCAGCTTTTCACATACTGGAGACTGTAATGACATCCTCAGTGCAGAAGATCCAAATCCCAGCCCATAGGAGAGCAGAACAGACCTTTACACCAACAGTGCTTAGATTACTGTATCTGAAATTACCGCAAGATTGTAAAATGGTCTATTTGTTTACTCAGCCTTTTCCTTTGAAGTTCTCTTTGTTAACCTAGTGAACAATCCAGCATAGACCACAGTGAGAGTAGCTACTGTATGATTTGATGTGAATAAACAATGGAGCAAACAACATTTTCGATTTGAAGATGAGAGCAACAAGGTGTAGCTTGTGAGAAGTTCGCATCTTTTTCACACTATGCAGTAAATCAAGAGTAGATGTTGTAGAATTGCAACCTTATTTTAGTTTTAGTGTTCGATTCTTCAAATTAATTTACGTGTAACTGTTCTATATGATCATCTTGATAGATACGCTTCACATGCTCTCTAACATTGGAAGCTGGTCAAATATAATGAATGGATGTGTGAAATTGCGCAAAAATTGTTGAACGCTTAGAAAAGTAATAGAAATATGGAAGTTCTGTCCTTGGTTTTAGATGAATGAGGGTTTTATCTTGAATCTTCTAGAGGAAGTCCTCAGCTGTGCTCAGCATTGGGAAAACACATTAGACTCTCCCACACATTTTCTTTTTTCTAAGTGAAACATCTGATGACTCATGACATAAATGGCCTAGTGTAAAACCAGAAATCATTGGTGTATTTAGTAATGTAATAATGTTATTAGGTCTAGTTAGCAGAAAAGAGAGAGATGTGGGAGTGATAGGAATGCTGGTGTTTGTCACACTTGTGAGTTTATGAATACTTCTTGCATTTGCTCATCAAAACGCGTCACTGCATTTGGTTATCATAGAGTCTTGTAAGATTATTGACAGTCGTTTGCCGACCATTTTCTTTAGATACAAACTATATGCAAATATGCAGGTGAGAATTACAAACAACAACCCACATTACTTTGACTAACATCACATTTTTGTGTAAAACCAAATATTAATTGACCAAAATGTTGGGCAGAATTAGATTTAATGAGGAATTAATTGGGTTGTGAGAGTACTAGGACAGAAAACTGACCACAGAGGAAGTCAGTTTTCAGTTTACTCATTATAGATCTCCTTGTGGCTATAGTGAAAACACATACTTGAGTTGAGAATTGCATTGGGACACATTTTGGAACACAATGATGCATGAAATTGAGCTGGTTAGAAACATTTGCATTCATGTGATTGAACAGAATATGGCTCGTCCAAATAGGTAACCATAAAAATAACAAACCAGACGAAATACCACAATAACATCTGTGCCAACAGCAAACTAATCATGCACATACACACTTTCTTACAGTGTTTCTCTTTCCTACCAGGCATGGATTGTGTAGAGGAGGAGGTGGATTTTAACTGGGAGGAGTACCTCGAAGAAACTGGAGCCACTGCCGCCCCTCACACTTCATTCAGACATGTGAGAACACACAGACAGAATGTCTCTGTGTGTGTGTGTGTGTGTGTGTGTGTGTGTGTGTGTGCCACACACACACACACACACCCAACCCATACAAAAGTTTGGGATCAGTAAGATTTTTAATATTTTTTGAATAAATCTCTTATGCTCACCAAGGCTGCATTTATTTAATAAAAAATACAGTAAAACAGTAATACAGTAAAATAACTACTTTAAATATTAGTTTAAAATATAATTTATTCCTGTGGTGGCAAAGTTGAATTTTCATTAGCCTTTACTCCAGTCTTCAGTGTCACATGATCCTTCAGAAATCATTCTAATATGCTGATTTACTAACAGTGTTTCTCTGCTTAATTTTTTATTTATTTATTTAATTGTAATTTTTTTTTTTCTGGAACCTGTGATACTTTTTTTTCCTACATACACTTATTCATTTATTCAAAATAGAAACATTTCATAATAATATATATTAGCGTTCAAAAGTTTGGGGTCAGTATGTTTTTTCTTTCTTTCGTTTTTTGTTTTATTCAGCAAGGATATGTTAAATTGATTTTAAAATGTCAAGTAAAGACTCATATTGTTACAAATTATGTCTACTTTGAATAAAGGCTGTTCTTTTTAACTTTTCATTCATCAAAGAATTCTGAAAAAAGTATCACAGGTTTAAAAAAATAAATAAAAATTAAGCAGCACAAGTGTTTCTAGTATTATTTAATTGTAATTTAATTTTTTTTCTGGAACCTGTGATACTTTTTTTTCCTACATACACTTATTAATTTATTCAAAATAGAAACATTTCATAATAATATATATTAGCGTTCAAAAGTTTGGGGTCAGTATGTTTTTTCTTTCTTTCGTTTTTTGTTTTATTCAGCAAGGATATGTTAAATTGATTTTAAAATGTCAAGTAAAGACTCATATTGTTACAAATTATGTCTACTTTGAATAAAGGCTGTTCTTTTTAACTTTTCATTCATCAAAGAATTCTGAAAAAAGTATCACAGGTTTAAAAAAATAAATAAAAATTAAGCAGCACAAGTGTTTCTAGTATTGATAATAAATTAGCACAATAGACTGATTTTCAGTCATGTGACCCTGAAGACTGGAGTAATGGCTGCTGAAAAATTCAGCTTTAAGTTAGATTTTAAAGTATATTAAAACAGTAAATAGTTATTTTAAATTTTAATAATTTGTCATATTTGTAATTGCAATAATATTTCACAATATTACAATTTTTACTGTATTTTTGGATTCAATAAATGCAGCCTTGGTGAGCATAAGAGACTTCCTTCAAAAATATTAGAAAATCTTACAGACCCCAAATGCTTTTGAATGCATATATTGTTTTGTCATTGATTTTGTAAATGGTGTTTTGGCACAAAGTTACTTTGTAAAAACTAGAAAAAATAGACTGATTCCAACATGGGCACATTGTGTGACATGTTTCACTTCAAAATCGTGAGCACGTTTAAAAATACAATCCAGGAAACATGAAATACAGGTTAGGTTTGGTACTGGGTTGCTACTTGATGTCTAATGTCAAATCAGGTCCTGAGAATCGCACACACTGACAAAATAGGAGGTGTGCCATTTAACATTAGGCCAAAACTGATCACTCAAGGATGTAATATCAGCAGTATATTATATGGTTATTAGTGTTTTGAGGCCATCAATAAGCCCATGTATGTTTCATGGAAGAATACAGCAAAGTCTTAATACATCATACTAACATCTGACTGAACCTTACAGGTGGAGCTCAGTCTTCAGAGCAGTTTTCAGCCTGGAATGAAGCTTGAAGTAGCTAATAAGGGCAGTTTGGATACATATTGGGTGGCCACCATTATAACCACATGTGGTCAGTTGCTATTGTTACGCTACTGTGGCTATGGCGACGACCGCAAGGCTGACTTCTGGTGTGACGTCATGACAGCCGAACTTCATCCTGTCGGCTGGTGCGCTCAGAACAACAAAACGCTTCAGCCACCTGAAGGTAAGGCGCAAGTGCACCCAAACTTAAACCAACACACCTTCAGAGACACATGTCTATTCAAACACAGATAAAGCTCGTGTTAAAACAGTCCCTCCTGTCTAAACAAATGACGTCCAAGCACACACACACACAGAGTTCTTCTCACTATGTAGAGCGAATACCTTGTTTGTTCAAATACTTATGCTAATCAAACAAACAATGCAAAGTTGTACTGAAATATATACATTGTCCTCCAAAATGAATGAGTGAGCACTGTAATGTCTATAACAGCTTGAAAGCCTGGGACAGGCTTTAGGTTTAAGTGGATTATTTTCTTCCAAAGGTGGGATTGATTCTTTGGAACTGGAAGCAGGTTATCAGTGTTATCCAATACACCATATCATTTCTTCATGAACTTTAACCTGGATTTTCAATGTTTGCCCAAAAACAGCATCGGTGAACAGTCACAATTCTTTACAATAATCCAGCATTTGCTATTTGTGTGCGTTTATATTGTTATCACTTGCTATTATTGTTAGTAAAATATGTTCTTAGTGTAGTATGTAATTTCTTAGTGTAATTCGGAAGTGTATTGACCACTGGGTGTTATGTTTCTTTAGTCATTTTCGTCAATGTAAAATTGTTTGTTTGCTTTAGACAGTCCCAAATAAAGTTAGGTAGGGTTAGGGGTATAAAAAAAAATTATGCTGAAATGGAAACTTAATAAGAGTTTAGTTGAAAGTTTAGTTAAGAACACATTGACAAGTTACACATTTGTTTCAGATGTTTCACTATCCTAAAGAGCAAATTCATTAGTTTAGAATAAAACAGAATGAGAATTAGAAATTAAATTCTTGGAATGTCTGTGGAGGTAATATAGAAATTGAGAAATCTTATTTGATCAAGATTAGAAGTACAGGACAGGTGCGGCTTTATTGAAATAAATATCGATTGGGCCAGAAATCAATTGTTTTCTGTGATTTTAAAGGGCTAGTTCACCCAAAAATGAAAATTACCTTATGATTTACTATTAACTACTAATTACCCTAAAGCCATCCTTGGTGTATATGACTGTCTTCTTTCAGATGAATACAATCAGAGTTATATTAAAGGAGTCATATGATGCGATGTCAAGGTTTCCTTTCTCTTTGGAGTGTTACAAGCTCTTGGTGCATAAAGAAGATCTGTAAAGTTGCAAAGACTAAAGTCTCAAATCCAAAGAGATATTCTTTATAAAAGTTAAGAGTCAGCCACGCCTACCTAAAACAGCTCGCCTGTTTCTTCCAAGCTTTATAATGGCAGTGAATGGGGGTCGAGATTTTGAAGCCCAAAAAAGTGCATCCATCCATCATAAAAAGTGCTCCACATGGCTCCGGGCGGTTAAAAAAGGCCTTCTGAAGTGAAACGATGCATTTATGTAAGAAAAATAACCATATTCAAAACTGTGTAAACTGTAAGCTCTAGCTTCCGCTAACTGTCGTATGCGCGTTCACGAAAGAGTGGCATTCCAGCGGACGATGTAGCGTAAGCTCCAGTGAGATGTGACAAACGTGGAAGCACAGAGGAGAGAGCAAAACAAAACACTGGTCACGAAGCAGAAGTGCAAAATTAAGATTTGTAAAGAAAAATGTTGGAGGATTGCGATATATAAGCCAAGAGGAGACTGGTTTTCCTATGCTGTTAACAAATCTTGGTTCTCGCAAGACTAGCATATAGACTAGCTCACCGGAGCTAACGCTTTGCCTACAGCTGTGTGGAGCACTTTTTATGATGGATGGATGCAGTTTTTTGGTCTTCAAAATCTCAACACCCAATTCACTATAATAATGGACAGGACATTTTTTAATATAACTCCGATTGTATTCATCTGAAAGAAGAAAGTCATATACACCTAGAATTACTTGAGGGTGAGCAAATCATGGGGTAATTTTCATTTTTGGGTGAACTATCCCTTTAAGGCCTTCAGAAGTGTCGGCAATTAAACATTTTCATTGGAAAAATGGAGTGAATATTATTTTTCTATCTAGTTGTGCTTAGATGTATAATATATTTATTTTTTTATTTTTTGTGTGAGTGCAATTTCTATCTAGTCTGTATTTTCAAAAATCTGTATCCAGCAGTCACAAATAAGTGGAAAAATTGTAATTCATTGGTCAAAGGTATTGGCACCTAAACACACACATACAGTATTAATCTTAGGCTACAGGCCACAGTCATGATCATTTTAAGGTTAGGGCCTTCATTGTGGTACTGTGCTATTGCAGAACTTCGCTGTGCATCCTACAACAGATTCGAGATTTGGACCCTTGACTATGCAGTGTATGATTTCCACATTTGGGTTACCGTCAAATATTTGCAAGGCTATCAGATGTATTGTATTTTATCATATCATTTAATCCTACATGCTATGACACATGACTGGCTTAATGACTTAAAATGTGTCAACAAACAGGTTATAACAGGTAAACACAGAGCCTCGTAGTGTCTTTTCCTGTCAGAAACATTTGACCTGGTATCCTCCAAGACATCTAAAATCATCAGTTGGTGGATTCACTAATATATTTGACAATCTCGATATCTTTTTAAACCACTCCACACTTCAGAGAATGGGCACCATTCAGTTTTTTTTAAGAGCTTATTTGTTAAACCTGTGCTAGAAGAATCTGACCATACCTGTTTTACCCATATTAGAAAAGTTTATTTTGGCAGAAAAGGTTTTGAAGCAGAAAAATAATCGGTTGAACAAAGTGTTCTGTTGTCAAACGCATGCCTGAAAGGTCAAGCAGCAATAACAGACAATGCCGATCCCAATTGTGTCAGAATATTACATTATAATAAAAAGCATGCAGTGTTTTAACATGTCTGATTCTAGTTGGCTTGGGGACAACGCTGAATTTAAATAATGTTTCTAAATATTTCATAATAGTGCTCAGTCACACTGAATGGCTTTAAAGGGATAGTTCACCATTCATTCATCATTTATTCACCCTCATGCCATTCCAAACTTTCTTATTCTGGAACATAAAGAAGTTATTTTAAAGGGGTCATCGGATGCTACATGAACTTTTACAAGTTGTTTGAACTGAAATGTGTGTTGGCAGTGTGTGTACACAGCCCACCCTATGATAATGATAAAAATCCAACCAGTGTTTTTTTTTTTTTTAATCTGCTCATATCTTTACCCCTTTCTCAAATTGAGCCGATCTCAGATGCCTGTCTGTTTAACGTCACAAAAACAGGCCCCTCCCACGATAGTTTGATTGACAGTAGCGTTTCAGCACAGACTGGACTGGTGTCTTACCTTAGACCCGCCCTGAGTGTTTTCATTTAATTTTTTTCCAAAACTGTCTAGTTACCAATTTAGTTTCTCTCTTAACCTTATACATTTCATATACTTGATCTCAGGTAGTCATGTGTTGCATTCTGTCATTATCGCAAGATCATCTTGATGGGATTTATTTTGCGATAATGACTTTACATTTCCTTTTTTACTTGGATGCATATCTTAATGAGGAAATGATGACATTGATTGCAGTATTGGGTTTTGTAATTTGAATTTAAAATTGATGTGTTTAATACATCCTTCCATTATGCATATTAAAGGAATATTCAGATTATATCCTCTATGGAATGCAGTATGCATAACATAAAATTCAACTTCATGGAAAGCATTTGTGGAATGCTGTCAGTTTCTACTTAAAATACTTTCAATTTCACCTCAGTTTGAAAAAATTGTATGTAAAGTAATGCACTGTCAATGTACAGTTGCCCCTAGGCTTCCACTGTAAGTGCATTTTTGTAAATATAAAATGTATTTAATCTGGAACATTTTGTAAAATAGTAATAAACTTAATTTAAGCGCACTTAAATATTTATATAAAATTACTGAGTTAATAAATATGCATTAAAGTTTGCTTTATTTATGGTCATTTATTTATTTAAAGCTAAAGTTGCTGTTACTGTCAAGCAATCTGTCTGGTTTTTTGTGTATGTGTGTTTTCGGAAGAAATAGATCAAATCTGTGTTTGCATTTCTAAAATAAGATGCAGTCTGACACCATCAACAATCGCCAGAAGCTCTGAAGCAAGATTCTGTTTTTTTTTTTTAAAAAAAAAAGCTCTGTTAGTGGTTGAAATATTCTCCAAAATGGCACTATAGTCCAAAAATGCAGGCGTTTCTAAAGAACCCATTAAAATGGTTTGACTGGTGCAGTTTACTTTCCTGTGTTGATGCGCTGAAACAGGAAGTTGGGGCAGGACATACAACAGCACTCCCTCCCTTTTTATATAACAGCCAATAGCCTTTAGTTTACATCACAGCCCAGTAAACCACACAAAGCCACTTCCTTCTCAAAGAACGAGGTAAATAAAAGTAAACAGGTAATGTATTAAAATCAGCACCAAAAATAAACCATAATTTGCAACTTGTTATGGGAGGCTGATGGTATTTATAATGTTTTTATAATTTAGAATTTAATTCTAGAGATCATTTGAAAATGTTTTGGTATTGTAATAAACATTTAAAATGCTATAAAAGTTTATTTTGTTGTGTTTACACTAGCATATTAGCCTCAAAGCTAACATACCTGGGCTGAAATTTGGTCTTTAAAATGATTAAGGGTTTTAACCTCACAACGCATTTGAATCATTCAGCCAATGAAGAACTGCAACGTGTAATACTGTAATTTACATCATTTGTTTTGACAGGAAAATAACTGATGGTAGAAATGAAGTTCTTTAGCATTTAATCAAATGGTTTATGGAAAACTATTGTCATCATGACCCATTTACATTAGCAAAGTTCATTTCACTGAGTGCCAGAAGATATATGACTAAATTAAATGACTCGTGCAAATGCAAGTAAACGCCATTAATTAGGGTTTATAGTGTGTACAGAAGCTTAATTTAAAAAAAAAATGTGTAGGCGCAGCCAGGAATACTGTTTGTTTTACCAAAACAAGTAGTGTTTTGTTTGTATGCATACCTTTATGAGTGTGTGTGAGTGTGCATGTTTAGTCAGTGTGTATTTGCTGGTCATCTTTGTTCCTGTCTGTTTATTTCTCAGATAACGTTTACCTCAGAGCAGGTAAGCCGAGCCTACTTCTCTCTCTCTCTCTCTCTCGCTGTCCTCTTTTCTCTCAGACCAAGGGCATAGGTTTGGTTTCAACGTTTTCAAATCAAATAAGCAAAAGCACCATGTTTTTACTGTATGATATTGCCTGTTATAGCGAAACAGTTGTTTAGAAAGACAATATAATCTGTACAAGTACTGTATGTAGGTATTTGTACATTTAAAGGAATAGTTCACTCAAAAATAAAAATAAAAAAATGCGATGAAAATGTCCTCACCCTCAGGCCATCCGAAATGTAGATGAGTTTGTTTCTTCATTGAAAGAGATTTGGAGAAATGTAGCATTCCATCACTTGCTCACTAATGGATCCTCTGCAGTGAATGGGTGCCGTCAGAATGAAAGTTAAAATAGCTGATAAGAACATCAATTGGCGCTACTTAAAAAGCCTTAATTATTGATTTGTTTCTTGCAGACACAGCTTTTCATTTTTAACAGGAGTTTGATTTATGGATTGGAGTCGTGTGGATTATTTGTGAATTTGTTGATGTTTTTATCAGCTGTTTAGACTCTCATTCTGACGGCACCCATTCACTGCATGAGGATCCACTTGGTGAACAATAGATGTAATGCTAAATTGATCCAGATCTGTTCAGATGAATAAAAAAACATATCTACATCTTGGAGGCACTGAGGGTTAGTTAATTTTAAGCAAATTTTCATTTTTGGGTGAACTATTCCTTTAAGCTTATTTTATTAAAATAATGTGTACACCCCTTGTATATTTAATATTTTATTTTTTATAAATATTATTTTAGAAATAACTTTAAGAATTCACATTTGTAGGCATTTAAATTCACTAAAATTATTTTAAAAAAAATGTTTTAGTCATTATTATTGCAAGTGTCTAAAATGATGGGGCAGATATAGCATTTTATCATGCCTAAATCTGGACAGTCCAACTGTGTCACTTCCCTTAAATCATTTACATTTAACTGCAAATTCAGTCATCATCTACCCATGCACTCTTGTTGTTCCTTGTGTAACAAAAATCTCAGAGCCGCTCTTTTCCAGGCAACAAAATGCATAATAATCGCTAGTTTTCAAATTCTGTTTTGCTTGTTGAACGTGCTTCTCCTTTCACACTGAACAAAAACTACACTATTATTATATATATATAAAAAATTTAACTCCTGCAAAAATGAGAAATTGTGAAGAATATTCTATAACGACTCTTTAGTTTTCTTTGATGAAGAGATGAAATTCAAGTTGTAATTCACTAACTATCTGTTCTTTTTTTTCTTCTTTCTTTAATAAGCAAACTCTAATTTTTATTTCAAATTCTCCTTACTATTCTTATTGATCCGGTTGATCTAATTCATAAAAACTCTCAAGATTCTTCTTGATCTGTCTCAACTCACCGACACAGAGGGGAAAATTACTCAACTACTCAATGTCACTCTGTTCGTATACAAAGTTATGGTAGGACATAAGAAGACTGTTCATATTGACTACTTTTATGATATTTTTAATGATCATTTTTTACAGTTTTTTAATATTTTATAGTTTTTTGTGCTTGAAATTCATTGTGCATGCATGAAAGAGCAATAGCATTTTTTTTTTCTTCTTTCTTTAATTTCCCCTTTTGTATTTCACGGAAGGAAGTATGTTGTATGGGTTTGTAATGAGGGTGAGTAAATGGTGACAGAATTTTCCTTTTTTTTTTTTTTTTGTGAACTAGTCCTTCAACTTTGGTAGATACATGTTGTCCCACATGTACCCAAATCTACGCCTACGTCTCAGACGCATGCATGATCTGTTTTTCTGGGTCTTTTCCTTTATCTCTCGCCTCATCTTTCTCATAATGTTCTTTTCATTCCTCCAGTATTTTCTGTTGATCTTCCTTCCTTGTTCCTTATGCTTTTGCTCAGCTCTGTGTATTAGATGATGTGAGTATGAATGAGAGTGTGTGAGAGGTGGTGTCAGCGTGAGAGCTTGTGTATTTGCATGCATTTGTGTAGCTGAGACATACAAAGTTAAAGGGATAGTTCATCCAAAAATGAAAATTTGATGTTTATCTGCTTACCCCCAGGGCATCCAAGATGTAGGTGACTTTGTTTCTTCAGTAGAACACAAATGATGATTTTTAACTTTAACCGTTGCAGTCTATCAGTCGTATAATGCATGGCAATGGTAACAAAATTTATGAGAGTAAAAAAAATGAGTTCGCGCGAGAGAACGTAATCTTTTAGTTTTAAGTCGGTTTGAACAATCCGGATAAGCGCAAGTAAGTACCATTTTGATTAGCCGTTGTACCTACAATGACTGTGCACAGTGTAACCAATGAGTGACGTATACGCGCGAGAGATCACTTTTTTTTTACTCTCATAGATTTTGTTACCATTGCCATGCATTATACGACTGATAGACTGCAACGGTTAAAGTTAAAAATCATCATTTGTGTTCTACTGAAGAAACAAAGTCACCTACATCTTGGATGCCCTGGGGGTAAGCAGATAAACATCAAATTTTCATTTTTGGGTGAACTATCCCTTTAAGGCAACTCTGGAGGTCATATGTAAAGCTACTTAGCCTGGCATGCTTCACTTGGTGCACGCACATGTTTGCACGTATATCATGCTCTGTGAAGCACATTTTACACATTCTTTCCGTTTCCGGGGCAAAACCAATGTAAAAATGTTAAATGTAAAATATTATGCATACAGATAAAAACCGATAATTATTTATATATTATTACCTTGAATAAAAAATGGCAGATAATAAAATTAAATAAGACAAAACAAATAAGTTTTAAAATAAAAATATAAAATATAAAAAATAGAATTAGAATGCAATTTAGGCATCACAACATTTTTATGTACACTATGAAATATCAATAAAGATTACATTTATTATTTGTTATTAAAGTCTGAGATTAATTATATGTGAGTGTTACCAAAATGGTAATCTACATGTTTTAAATAGGAGAAGCACAATTAAATATCCAATTTAACAATACCAACAATCAATCAATAAAAAAAACATCCTTTTAATATTGGCTGATTGTGCATTCCTAACAGTGTTATTTTAGTATTAGTTATATACCATTATAGTATTAATTTATATTTTGAATTAACTTTTCAGTTTTAATTTTAATTTTAGTTTTTAGCAATTTTGTTATTTTTTAATGTATTTTATTATTAATCTTTTTTTCTGTCTTAGATTTAGTAATTATGGTTCTTCAACTTAAAATTATTAACTTAGATGCCAATTTTTTTTTTTCAGTTTTATTTGAACGAATTAAAAAATGTTTAATACTTTTAGTTGTAATTAACAATAACAAAACTAATCCCTAACCTCTGCTCAAAAGTTTAAAATGCAAAATTTCTCCTTTTTGAAATAAGAAGAATCTCTAAAATTCAGTAATTATGTTCCACAATAAAAAAAATAATAGCCGAGTTTTTTGTTGACTATTTTGTTTAAATGCTCACATAGCATTGGTTCTCCTTTTCTGTTTATAGTCTTTTGTGATAGTTGTGTGTGGGTCCTCGGTTTCTCCTGAGTAGTGAATCTGCCCACTGTTCTTGACAAAAAGCCTCCAGGTCCAGTAAGTTCATTGGTTTCCCAGCATGCTCTGCACATTTGATTTCTTCCCCACAGTGACTTTATGATTTTGAGATTCAGCGTTGGCACTCAGGACAATTGAGGAACTCATACACATCAGTTACAAAAGGCTGAAAGCGGTCATTGATTCTCAAGGAGACGCCACATGATGCCAAGAACCAGGCGAACAAGGTTTTGCAAAAAGATCATTTGTGTAAATTAAACTATTTTCTTAAGTAAGTGCTCACTTGCTTCTCACTTCTTGGTTCATTTAGACTAGGACGTGATGGAAGTGTCGACATACAGGTTTGTGAACAGGTTCATTTTTGGACAGGTTCTTTAAAAAGAACCACAAAGAGCTGAATTATTTAGACATCACTATTTAAGGGCACTACTAAATAAAAATAACTTTTATCTATCTTAAAAAAAATGCTGAACATGATCTGCGCTAATGACAAAAACAGGTGCGTAAATTTATCAACAAAATACTACTATATACTATATACTACTATAACGAAAATAATACTATTATTTTTAATTAAATATTTTAAATGGGTAGTGATTCTCAAGTTTTTCTAAACCTTTCAGAGTTTCTTTCTGCTGAACACAAAAGAAGATATTTTGAAAAATGCTGGTAAGCAAACTGTTGACGGTAGCCATTGGAAGTCAATGGCTACCGTCATCTGTTTGGTTACCCACATTCTTCGAAATATCTTCTTTTGTGTTCAGCAGCTGAAAGAAATTCATTAAGGTTTGGAAAAACATGAGGGTGAATAAATGATTCATTTTTGGGTAAATTATCCCTTTAAGAGGTATTTATTTTATCGAAGTATTTTAGTACAGTGCTCCATTTCCATTGGTGGAAGAACAAGTTAAAGGGGTCATATGATGCGATTTCAAGTTTTCCTTTCTCTTTGGAGTGTTACAAGCTGATTGTGCATAGATAAGATCCCTGAAGCTGAGCATCATAAAAATCATTGGCTCTGGTATTCTTTTAAAAATACAACTGCTTTATAAACCGTATTTGGCATAAACTAAGGAGTAGTTTGAAAACTAAACACTGACATAAGCTTACAGTAGTATGCCAGATTAACCATATGGGCATTTTGGCATGTGCCCGTATAGGCATTATGCAAGGAAGTATAAATATTTTCAACTGTGCAATGGCCAAAGACGGCCAAAAGCAAAGAAAGAGTAATACTTGGAAACTAAGAGAGACATCAGCCAACAAAGAAAATAGTTTCTGGATAAATTATTACTACATTTTATCTTTCTAAAAGATTACAAACTTTAAAAAATAAGAATATGTACTTAAAATGTGCAGAGAAACATGTATTTAAAAAGTAAATAGGGTCGATTTTGCTTGTTTTTCAAGAAATGAGGAACGAGTCAAATTTTTTTTTCCGAGTCAGCATGCATTAATAGAAATTAAAGGAATAGTTCACCCAAAAATTACCGAAAAATTTTTGTCATCATTTATTCACCCTCATGTTGTTCCAAACCTGAATGAGTTTCTTTCATATGCTGAACGCAAAAGAAGATATATCAAATAATTTTGAAGAACCAAACAGTTGTTGGTCCCCATTGACTTCCATAGGGAAAGAAATACTATTGAAGTCAATGGGGACCTTCAACTGTTCAATTACCAGCATTGTTCAAAATATCTTCTTTTATGTTCAACATAAGAAAGAAACTCATACAGTTTTGGAACGACATGAGGGTGAGTAAATAATGACAGAATTTTTATTTTTGGGTGAACTATTCCTTAAAGTCCGTTCACACCAACAACGATAACTATAAAATATAACTATAACGATAACTATACTAGCGTCCACACCAACAGATGATAGCATTATGTTTATTATAAGTGCGCAATGAAGATCTGTTACCTACCGCTTTAAATGAGGATTCTGATTGGCTGTCAATGTTTTTATCATTCACCAGAAAAATCGTTCTGAAAGTGATTCCAACGATATCATTGCTGTGTGCTGTTATTACAGCTGTGGTATGGATTTAGATTCATTTTTAAAACTATAAAACTATACAGTTATTGTCCTTGGTGTGAACGGGCCTTTAATCTGTATTTAACTTAAGTGTAGATTTGCAAATGGTATGATATGAATTAAATTAATTATTCATTCATTCATTAAGTTTAATAGTTAATAAACATGAAAGAAGCTACTAAACACACACGCACACACTCAAGCACGCACCGAATAAAAAAGGGCCAAGGTTAATCGCATAAGTATGTGTTGAATTTGATTGTCATGAGCTAATGTGATGAAATGATCCCGTTCCACTGAAGAGTGTCGAACACACGGCCTGAGTAAAGTGCTTAGACGCTGGGGGGTAGTTGGCATGGCAACGGCCGCACACTCCCGTTCTAGCGCTACTTAAGCGATTAGCGTACACACTTGTGCTGCGGAGATTACACGCTGAGACACAGCGGCATTCTGCCACAAGCACTCATTCACACACAATCAAACCTTCAACTTTTTCTTATTGTAGCTATTTGAGCTGAATTACATTAGTGTTGGTCTTTTATACCACAACATTTCGGGCCAATGCTGTGGTGGTTCACAGCTATATTTATAGCTATATTTGTGATTTTATATAGTGATAGAATATATAATATTATGGTTTGACACACTAATATATTTGTCCTTAATATATTTCTGTGGTCAGATTTGATTGTCAAATTACATGCTAGGTCAAAATCACTGTTTGTGTGCGTTTAAATGGAATAATATAGGCTATAATATATTATATACATTATTGAACACTAAATAGATTAAATAGATTATTAAACTAAATATTAATAGTCAATGTAGTGTTTCTATATATATATATATATATAAATATATATATATACAGGTGCATCTCAATAAATTAGAATGTCGTGGAAAAGTTCATTATTGAATTTATTTAATACACGAGTTTCACAATTTGAGTTGAATTACTGAAATAAATGAACTTTTCCACGACATTCAAATTTATTGAGATGCACCTGTATGTGTGTGTGTGTGTACAATTCTATTTTTTTTAATTTAATGAAGCATTTAATAAAAAGTGCAAAATAATTATTATAAACTATGTATATATACATTTATTAACTAATTATTAGTTGTGTATACACAATAACTACAATTAAAAATAATACATAAATTTTTACTTTAATGACTACCAGGAAAAAACAGTTTTGTGAATTTAGTATTTTGTCATGTCATTACATTGTTTAGAGCATAAGAAAAATTTTGAAAAATAAAATTTTTGAAAAATGATATTTTATTCATATGTTATGCCATGTCCTCTGTAGAGGACATCGGGACTTTAAACGATAATTACAAAATATTATCATATTTGCATTAGGGTGTTACATTTGATCACTAAATTAATATCAGACATTTTTAAAGACCAAAGAGAGGGAGTGGTCATGGTGAAACATCCAATCATTTGGTATCTCTGGAAAGCCCTGAATGTGCTCTGTACAGGACATCCAGATTTAAAACTGTGGCATGTAACGTCTCTGAGAAATTGCTAAAACATAATGTCCTCTACAGTGGACAAAACTCCATAGCTGGTAGTCAGGAGGTTAAATAGTAAAATATTTAAATAAAATTGTATATGTACTTTTATATATTTATTTATACTAATTATTTTGTCTTTTTTACTTTTTATTTAATGTTTTATTACTGATCTGTCTGTCTGTCTGTCTGTCTGTCTATCTATCGTCTACTAAATTAAAAAAGACTTTCAATGTTATTAAAAAATAAAATATACTTAATAATAGATGTTATTGTCCTTTGGAATTATCCTAAAAACACAAACTGGTCAAATATCCTTGAGTTAACCTGATTAAGCAATGACCTTTTCGCTGTTAAAAATAGTATCCTGGATGTACTAGTGGTTGGCAGGCAAACAGGAAATGGTGTTATCCACTTCAGACACACAGGACAGGTTGTTATACTGTACCAGTCAGTATCGCAACGCTGCTCTCTCTTTAACACACAGCGTTTTGTTCCCCTTCCTCGCTTGAATAATTGCTTTGATTACACAAGCAGGGAAACTCTTTAAATCTGGCCCGCTGTTTACAGAAGAGTTGTTGGAAGATATGCAAATCTGCTTTTGCAAAATGAATATTTGCATAGAGATTCCCTAGTGCAGAAAAGAGGAAACGCAAAGCGCCTCATGTGTCTCTTTGAGTTGTTGTAAATTATGCATTCATTTATTTGATCCGAACAAGTCTGTAAAGCCAAAAGAAACAAAAGAAAAAGCGCCACAATGGATTTGAAGTAAACTAACTTTACAATATTTATATCTACAAAATCTCTTGTAGCCATAGTCACAGTCCCATAAGAAATAAAAATAACTAATGAGATCTTGTTAATATGTTTTTTTTTTTGCTTCTACAAAGCAATAATATTAAATGAAGCAAATGTCAGATGTTTCTCCTGAAAAAAACAACTGTAATCAAAAGTCAGAAATCTTAGTATGAACTCAAACGTTATACTAAATAATTGTAGAAAAAAACATTTTAAACTATAATATATTTACTGCAAGATATATATTTTACAAAGTAATCACAGTTGTTATGGTGGCTGTAGTTAGTAGACAGTTAGTAGTCAAGTAGTGTGCTAGTTAAAAGAGGAAAATAAATAATAGAGACAGAAATACGTGTCCTGTTTAAATGGAAATGGCTAGAGTTTCTGATGACTGAGCTTCTGTTATTAAAAAAAGTGTGGTGACAAATTTAGTGTATCTGTAAAAATAGTTGCTCTATTCCTGTCTGTAAAATATCAAGCAGAAAGACAGACACAGTAACACAAGGACAGAGCAGAAGGCATTTTCACATACACTGCAAAAGATCCAGTTTACACACGGTTTGTTTGCTCCAATTTAACCATAAATCTTAATCCCTTTAATTATAATGTAATAATTAATGCTAACTTGCTTAGACTCTGAAAAGACTTCACAAAACCCTTTACTTACAGACACTTTCCGTGTTTTGTGTGTGTTTTGCTCCCCATGTGTTTCCATGCCCATATTTGGTCCTTCCCGTTCCTGTCCTTATTTGTTCAAGGTGTCCCCTTTTCAGTTCTATTGATCCCTGGTGTGTCTCGTCATCCCATCGTCATGTCATTTGTATATAAATTGTTCCATGTTATCAGTTCGGGTCCGGTATTGTGAATGTCTGTTTATGTCAACCTCCTCTGCTACGTGTGTTTTCCTGGTTCCCTTGATGCAAATAAAGTCTCCTTGTTGATGTACTCCACGTCTCCTCGTTCCGCGCTCCCTCACAGTAGCGATCGTGACAGAATACCGGACCAAGGACAGTAAGCGGCGCCCCCTCTCCCCGTGTTTGTTTTCCGTTTTTAAAAGTGTTTTGGTTTTCCGTTTGTTTCCCCCCGAGATCATGGAAATCACCACTCGTTTCTCCGCCTTAGCCCGCCGAAATCTCCCCTTCTTCTAGTACGCCAGGGAATTCTGCGGGCTTGCCACAGTGACAGCATTGGATGACACCATCATCAATTCTCTGTTCTGGCTCGGGGCCAACTACCATCGCCCCGTGGACCTCCCAGACATCAAGGGACTATGCTGGAGGGAAGGGATCTTCTGGTGTCTGGGGAGTGTCCGGGCCCGAGTCAGAACCAGCCCGCCGGCCGCTCAGCAGACAAGCCTGCCGGCCGCAGCATTCCCAAGCCAGCCGGCCGTTCCTCTGTCAAGCCCGCAGGCCGCAGCTCAGTCAAGCCCGCCGGCCGTTCCTCTGTCAAGCCCTCCGGCCGCGGCTCACTCAAGCCCGTCGACCATGCCTTTCACCCCGAACCTAAAGGGGAATTTAAGGAGGAGAAGGCGGTCGGCTCCAGCCCCAGAGCTCGCTCCAGTGTCGGCTCCAGCCCCTGAGTTCGCTCCAGTGCCAGCTCTTCGAAAGCGCCTTGCTGTGCCTGCTCCTCCAGAGCACCCTCCAGTGCCAGCTCCTCGTAAGCGCTTCCCAGTCCCCGAATCCAGCCCAGAGTGGGCTCCTGTTCCCGAATCTAGCCCAGCGTGGGCTCCTGTTCCCGAGTTTAGCCCACGGAGGGCTCCTGTTCCCGAGTTTAGCCCACGGAGGGCTCCTGTTCCCGAATTTAGCCCACGGAGGGCTCCAGGTTTAGCCCAGTGAGGGCTCCAGTCCCTGAGTTTAGCCCAGAGAGGGTTCCAGGCCCCGAGTTCAGCCCAGAGAAAATTCTGGGGACAAGTCGAATGCACCTAATAGCTTCTGCCAACAAGGCGGCCTATTGCACTTAGTGTAAATAGACACTCCGAAAATCAACACTGATCTGCTGGAGCATACCAAATTTCAAAATTTACAAAGGCACACTCCTGCTTTTTCTGAAGGCAAAGTCGTCAATGAGCTCATCATATGATAATTAAAACATGAATTAACGTTAATAAACGTTATTAACGTTATTATATATATTCATGTTTATATTTGTATTTATGTATATGCATATGTTAATATTAATATAGAACGAAAGTTTTTTTTTTTTTTTTTAGAAACTGGGGCGGGGCCCCCCGAGTCACTTTGTTTCTCAAGTAAATTAATCTTGAATCAGAATGTTTAGATATTTATACTAGAAAACAAGACAAGAATACTGAGGAAGAACATTTTTTTAAAGTGCATGCTTTTGAAAAAAAATTTTTTATTAGTTTTAGGATTTTAAAAGTATGATGTAGTAACATATTTACACTCTCTTCATTCAGAAATATCATTAAGATTTGATCTGACCATTTAAAAGTCATTTTTTCTCCTTATTTTTTGCTTTTTTCCAGCATTTAAAAAAAAAAAAGTTTTTACATTAGTTTTCTAGGAAATGATAATAAAACATTAGGTTAAATTAGTTTTTTTGAGAGTTTTGTTCTTTTAATGAGTTTTTTTTTGTCTTTGGTATGAAAACATTTGTATCGCCTAACGATTGTACATTTTTGTCCCCCAAGAGATGCATTCTACTGTCTACATCCCTAATCCTACCCAATACCTAAACTTAACAACTACCATACTAACTATTAATAAGCAGCAAATTAGTAGTTTATTGAGGCAAAAGTCGTAGTTAATGGTTTTTTAATAGCAAAAATTGGACCTTAAAATAAAGTCTGACCAAAAAAAGTTAACCACCACTTCTGCCAATAAAATAAGCTGAAGTAATTGTATGTGTAATAAACGTATAATAATCGTATCACAATACATTCTCCGAAAATCTTATGCAGTACTGCTTTTCTGGTAAAAGTTATCTAGTTTTAAGGATTTATTTTAGGAATTATACAGTATAGCTATTTACTGGAAACAAGTCAAATATATTGATTTGTGTTTTGTTGTATACACACACATACATACAGGTAAAATATCTCTTCAAGATAAAACTTCTTCAATTTATCATCTTCAACAAAACGATTATCTTTCCTTAAAAAAGTAAGATATCATCAGTAAAAGTATTGGCCTTAAATAATAAAAAAAAATTTAATCAAATATAAATCAATATCAAATTTTGTTTCAGTATGGCAGTTGGCATAGTATGTTATTACGTTTAACTGAGATTTAAATTTTTTGGCTTATTCTTGCATATTGGCATATTAAAAAAGCCTTTATACATACAAAAAAATCAAATTGTTGACCCTACCCCTGTCTGTCTCTCTCTCTCTCTCTCTCTGTCTTTGTTTACTCAAATCCTCAGTCAGGGCAGAGATCACACCCTCATGAGTGGTATCATGTGTTATTGAGTAAAGCAGTCATGACATAACAGGGCAGATACATTATTTGGCTCTCAGAGTCAAGCTAACAGTCAGCAACCACACTGAGAACTTCAGCAATGTGAATTCTGCTGATGCTAATGTACAGTTTTGTGCGAACGGTGCACAACGCGTCATGATTAATGTGTTGTTGTTCTTTTGTAACACGTAACTAACTAGCACTTCTCTCTGTGGAGGTACTGTGTACAATTATGCAGAAAGCAGGACGTTTAGGCCCGTGTAGATGCTAAAATGCAGGAACTGACTTGTCGTTATATACATTCGTAATGCATATATGAATATTTTATGTGGCTGACATCATGGGGCAGGAAGTAGGAAGATGTTTGAGAGAGGAAGTCTATTAAATAGCATATTCATAAATCTGTGGATGTATACTGATGTTTGAAATGAGCAGATGTGTGTGGGTCAGAGACGAAAAAGGGTTTTTAATAATAATAATAATAAAAAGTTTAATACAGCTTCAATTTTTTCCGTACATTAGAATGCATCCTGTTTATTTATTTTTTTTCTGAGTTCTAGTTCTAAAAAAGAATGACTATCATACATTTTTACCATGATTTAGAGAAAAAAAAAAACAATAGTTTGTAAAAATCTTGTCAGGCATATTTAGAACAAGAATCATTAGATGACATTAAAAGACTCTATTTAAGGATCACAGTGCAGCCCCAAAATATTAATTAATTGTTATTTTAAATCTTTGACACTATCCTTCTAACCACTAGGTTTTACCCATTTAGCAGCAACAGGTTTTTAATCATTTAAAATGTAATACAATTTAGGGCCAGTTTTACTAAACAGGGCAAATTAGTGCGGGAGGTTTACAGACAACGCACAAATTAAAGAACACAGACGCAACATCTAATTTCTATAATGACCAACGCAATCTACCAAGTGCAGCACAAATTAGCATAAGGATATATTCAGATTCGAATAATGTGTTCTTCTGGCATTCCAAATAAATGAATACATGCGGAAAAAATCCTCTCCCTTCTACCACGTGCTCTCCGTACAAATCCAGCCATTTCAAGTGCAAAATAGTTTAAGACATGTTTTTTGGGGCGTTAAATAATGGCGCAAATACCAGTAATTTGACGAGCGCAAACGTTAGTAAATCGTGTTGCATGATTCATTTTAATACTCTCCTTCCATAAATTTTGCGTCTGAAAGGGAAACTCAAATTAGGGCTGTCAAAATGACTGAAAAACTAAATTTGAATTTTCTACTTAAATACTATCAAAATTCGAATTATATTCGAATTTAAAAAGCATAATTTCAGTTAGGGGGAAAAAAGCTTTTGGCTTCTCTCCTGAGGCCACAAGAGGGCGCATCGCGCAAAATATTATGCACGTTTCTTCAAAGCGTAGTAAAATAACACTACTATCTTTGAAAAAAAAAGTGCATAATGTTTATAAACCATATATAATTAATAAAGTTGCTTAAACAATTAGAAAAAAACAGCACCATGCATGTATGTATAGTTTAATACAAAGGACCGAAAACCAATCACAAAGAGTAGGCTACTTTCTTCATTTAAAAACATGAGATACAGTGGGATGGGGAAAAACCACCATAAAGTCTTGAGACATGTTTTTTAAAAGTTTAACAAGTTAAAACATAAATTTTACATGGCTTTCTAAACATGCCGCTCTCTTGTGCCAGACGCGAGTGCAACGCTGATAGATGTCCCTCTAGAAAATGTGATAAATATGCATTCTGTGTGAACGGCTTGGTTGCAGTTTTGACGTAAACAAGATCTTCTCCACACTGATGCTCTCGTTTTCCGCAATATATTGAATGAACAACGTAGCAGCGCCGCATCTAATGGGTTCAACTGGATACGTTGCATCTTTGACCCATGTACTATGGGGTAAAAACGAGAAAAAGCCAGAAAATAAAGAGCTATAATATTAATTTAAATATTAATAGAGATTATTATTACTGTAAAAGCCACACACACACACACACACACTCCTGTCAGTCGTAGACATGGTAGATACTTTCAAACAGCAACATAATGCATCAGTTCCAGATGCAAAAGTGTGGAATTTTCTGTGAATTTGAATTTATATTGTGAAAAATCCATTACACCTCTTCTTTCTTGATCTGTTTCAGCTATTAAAGAGAAGTACAGTGACTGGACTGAGTTTCTCATCAAAGAGCTCACAGGTTCACGGACAGCACCGGCAAACCTGCTTGAAGGGGTGAGAATGAGATTTGTGTGTATGTTTACACTCGTATGTTAAGTGTTCTTAACATTAACAATTAACAAACCTGTAAATGCCTAATCAACAGCGCAAGTGCCAAACATCATACATACTGTAGATTAGCCATTTTACCAAGTGACAGATAAATTTGTGCCAAAATACCACAGTTCTGTTTATTACTACTTTTGGGCAGTAAGCCACCAGTTGAAAACCACTGAAAAATGGTGAAAGGAAAAATGGAATGGGCCTTAATCAGGGTAGATGGCGTATTTCATTTGACGTGAATAAAAACAAGAATATTATGTAAAAGATCATGTGACAGGCTTGTGCAACAAAACAACATTTCCTGTCATTGTGATAGCAAGACAATAGTAGTTATGAAAAACACAGATAAAGCATGAATTACACACTTTTTTTTTACTGGTAACATTATAATAACTTTCATTGATCATTAACAAACATTATATAATGCTTAACAGATCATTATTTAATGTAAATTGAAATGCTTAGAAATGTCACTGTACTTTCAATTCATACAATCATGCACTTTTTTAAAAAATCTTCAAAATTTTTTAACAGCAATTACACAATGATTACAAGTTTATTTGTTAATGTACTTTTGAATGCTAACAAATGACTCACATATTACCTAATACTCTTTTTTTTTTACATTTACAAATGTTGTGAAAAACAGCTTAATTAGTCATTTTAAGAACTTCAAAAACTATTCATGTAAACATATTTATTAACTTTATCACAGTCTGTAAAGGTCATATATTTGGTCTTCGTTTGTTGTGTATACTTCTACTATTTTCACATTTTAACAAATAATTTATTACTTTTTTTTCCATATTTTTTTCCAGTACCCAATCTAAAGTAGAAACTATTCATCATTTGTAAATGTTTATAAAGTATCTTTATGAGCAGTCATCTCGATGGCAAAATGTGTCCCAAATGACCTGAATTCACCCAATTTAAACATCTTTACAAATAATTTATTAATCATTTGTTCATGCTTTTGCAGTACTCAATCTAACGTTGAGACTATTCATCATTTGTAAATATTTATAAATGTTTACTAATCTTTTACTATCTTTATGGGCATTGGACTTTTAGCTGCTGTAACAACATTTGTGTAAAGATTGGTTAGTTACGTTTAGCTAAATGCTTGCTAAAGCCATAACAAACATTGTAATTTGGGTGCAAAACATGCTTTTATTGCCTCAACGCTGATATTAGCATACACTCTAAAAAATGCTGGGTTAAATACAACCCAGTGCTGGGTAAAATAGGGGCAAACCCAGCAATTGGGTTGTTTTGACCTAGTGGTTGGGTTACTACCCAGAAGGTTGGGTTAAACATTTAATCCAACCGCTGGGTCAAAACAGCCCAATTGCTGGGTTTGTCCCTATTTTACCCAGCACTGCGTTGTATTTAACCCAGCATTCTTTTAGAGTGCATGAATAGGTTGTATTTAACCCAGCATTTTTTAGAGTGTACTACTGTATATCATAAACAGGATATTCCTTGAATCATTTATCAACAGGAGAAAATAAACCAATTTTCATTTAATTTATCATTTTTCAAAACAATGTAATATAAACAGTTTGAACCATGTTATAGTAATCTTATATCTCTTATAGTATAATCCAATTAATCCCTGTACGCTTTTGACCCCTTAACCAACCCTTAAACCAATTCACACCACCAAACTTGTCCCTAACCTTACCCGTATCACACCTCAATAGCAGCAAAAGTACATTAACAAAAGCTTTTAATAATTGCATAAAATCGGATCAAATCATTGTAGATTGTCAAAGAAAATGGTCAAACATTGTCAAAATTGTCTCTCTTTTTCTCTCATCTTAGCCATTAAGAGGTAAAAACACAGTGGATCTGATTGTGGTAGGCTGTATTTTGGAGGTGCGTGATGCCTTTGAACCCAGCGTGTACTGGGCGGCACGAGTCCAGTGTAACGTCGGTGGACGTTTATGCCTCAGCTATGTTGGATTAAATGACTCATCCGACGACATGTGGATGTTCTACCTTGACACCAGGCTCCGCCCCCTAGGCTGGGCCAAAGAGAATAATCTATCATTGAAACCACCCACAGGTGAGAGTATGAACCTGTATTTGATCTTTATAAATATAGTCAGTGTTAATCCATTGCAGAATTAAGTTTAATTTATTAAAATAAATGTAGACTAAATGTAAATAAAAAATCATATAAATTTAATTTTATAAAATGAACCATGCCCTCTATTTTTTTCTTCTCAAATATTCATTCAAAGTTTTGAGCTGAAGCAGTGCAGTTCATAGTCATGCTTTTTTCATAGTCAAGCATTTTTCTTGAGGCTTCTCCTCCTGTATGCACATTGTTCCTTTGCAAATTGTCCAAGTTCTATGTGCAGCCTGTTTGGCTTTTCATTTTAATGAATTCAGTGGGCAGTCAGAAATCAGTTATTCAACTTACATGTTTATCTCAAGAAATTTTTCAGGCTGTTACTAGTTCAAAAGCATTGCTTTAGAATGTATTGATGACTGCTTCTAAGCAGTTATTTTGAGAAGAAAGGGTGATCGGGTGCGTGTGATTACCTGCGTCTGCTGTGGCTCTTAGCACTGTTGAGAGGTAGCGATGCCACAAATAACAAAGTAATTAGTTTAACTACATTTCTCACGGTGTTAGCATCACTTTTTTTTTAAATCATGTCGCTTTTTAGCTTTTCAGTAGAAAAACAATTTTGTTTACATCGCAAGATGGATGGATGGATGGAAGTACAGAATGATGGATCATGGATAGATGGATAGATGGAAGTACAGAATGGTGGATGAATGGATGGATGGATGTATAGAATGTTGGATGGATGGATAGAAGCATAGAATGATGGATGGATGGATGGATGGATGGATGGATAGAAGTACAGAATGATGGATGGATGGATGGATGGATAGATGTACAGAATGATAGATAGATAGATAGATAGATAGATAGATAGTACAGAATGATGGATGGATGGATGGATTGATAGATAGAAGTACAGAATGATGGATGGATGGATGGATTGATAGATAGATAGATAGAAGTACAGAATGATGGATGGATGGATGGATGGATAGAATTACAGAATGATGAAATGATGGATGGATGGATGAATAGAAGATTAGACTACTGTAACTCACTTTATGCTGGGATTAGTCAAACAGCTTTATGGATGGATAGAAGTACAGAATGATGGCTGGATGGATGGATGGATAGAATTACAGAATGATGAAATGATGGATGGATGGATGAATAGAAGATTAGACTACTGTAACTCACTTTATGCTGGGATTAGTCAAACAGCTTTATGGATGGATAGAAGTACAAAATGATGGATGGATAGAAGTACAGAATGATAGATGGATGGATAGAAGTACAGAAGGATGGATGGATAGAAGTACAAAATGATAGATGGTTGATAGAAGTACAGAATGATGGATGATGGATAGAAGTACAGAATGATGGATGATGGATGGATGGATAGAAGTATAGAATGATGGATGGATGGATGGATGGAAGTACAGAATGGTGGATGAATGGATGGATGGATGTATAGAATGTTGGATGGATGGATAGAAGCACAGAAGGATGGATGGATGGATAGAAGTACAAAATGATGGATGGATGGATAGAAGTACAGAATGATGGATGGATGGTAGTAGTAGTACAGAATGATGGATGGATGATAGAAGCACAAAATGATGGATGGATGGATGGATAGAAGTATAAAATGATGGATGGATGGATAGAAGTACAAAATGATGGATGGATGGATAGAAGTACAGAATGATAGATGGATGGATAGAAGTACAGAAGGATGGATGGATAGAAGTACAAAATGATAGATGGTTGATAGAAGTACAGAATGATGGATAGATGGATGGATAGAAGTACAGAATGATGGATGGATGGATAGAAGTACAGAATGAT